>NC_086323.1:63307761-63610618 GCF_036172605.1 Pelobates fuscus | reverse complement strand
TAGGGGTGATTATTTCTGATGACTTAAAGGTAGGCAGACAATGTAATAGAGCAGCAGGAAATGCTAGCAGAATGCTTGGTTGTATAGGGAGAGGTATTAGCAGTAGAAAGAGGGAAGTGCTCATGCCATTGTACAGAACACTGGTGAGACCTCACTTGGAGTACTGTACACAGTACTGGAGACCCTATCTTCAGAAGGATATTGATACCTTAGAGAGAGTTCAAAGAGGGCTACTAAACTGGTTCATGGATTGCAGGATAAAACTTACCAGGAAAGGTTAAAGGATCTTAACATGTATAGCATGGAGGAAAGACGAGACAGGGGGGATATGATAGAAACATTTAAATACATAAAGGGAATCAACACAGTAAAGGAGGAGACTATATTTAAAAGAAGAAAAACTACCACAACAAGAGGACATAGTCTTAAATTAGAGGGACAAAGGTTTAAAAATAATATCAGGAAGTATTACTTTACTGAGAGGGTAGTGGATGCATGGAATAGCCTTCCAGCTGAAGTGGTAGAGGTTAACACAGTAAAGGAGTTTAAGCATGCGTGGGATAGGCATAAGGCTATCCTAACTATAAGATAAGGCCAGGGACTAATGAAAGTATTTAGAAAACTGGGCAGACTAGATGGGCCGAATGGTTCTTATCTGCCGTCACATTCTATGTTTCTATGTTTCTATGATTGAAAGCCTTATGGTTTAAAGAGTTACTCCAAGCATCATAACAACTACAGCCTTTTTTGCAATGGTTTTCCCTCTAACATGGGTCTCTGCACGATGCCAAGGGTCCTCAAATGGCTGGTCCCATCAGTCATTCTTTGGCTGAGACCATCAGCTGGTCACTCTTGGCTAATGAATGACATTAATTGCATATAAATAGTGTCCTGGACTAAATAATGAAAGATCAATGACTTTGTTGGAAGAAGAGTTACAGCAAAGGGAATAAACTCTGTCATAAAAAAACGCTGCTTATACAGATTCTGTAGGAAGACACTGAAGTAAATGAACACATATATATATATATATATATATATATATATATAGAAGAAATATTTTTTATTCTGTTACCTTTCCTGGAGTGGGACTTTTTATTTCTGACTTCATTGGGGCAGATGATATTCCCTTGATTGTTTCTACACTCCTGGGAAAAGTCGCCTGTGAAAGAAAAGGAAATTATTAAATTCAAATAATTCAAATATCCTGAGAAAATAGAGCGAGAGACAGATTTCTCATTAAGCAGCTTAGGCACTTGCCTGATGGGGCACCCCCTCTGTTAAAAGCCCCATCCCTATCTCCTGCCAGGTGTTTGCCTGATTGGAGCACAGGCTGAAGGACTCTGGAGTCACTATATTCTGTCTGAGAATTCAGACAGAACACAATGATCTGCATAGCCTCACCCCACCAGTCTGAACAAAGCTATCTCCAAGAGGGAAAGTGGAAAGGACTATGACCACAATGGACAACTCATAAATACATGACAGGTACATAAAACTACAATGACACACTGGTAGGAAGTATTTCTGCCTACTCTGTACACACACAATAATAGACATACTACTGCTCAAACATAAACAAACACACAAACTTCTACACAGAAATAAAAAAAATGTGCCCCCTCAAGTGTAAGAGAGGCTTAAATGTAAATCTCCATCTGTCGTACAGTCCCAGGAGGTTACGGCAATTTTCGGCTTACCCGAAGATGGAGTTGGACAGAAAAGGCACTTTCGCAGTAAAGTCAGAGACAGAATCCTTGTGAACGATGTCTCTTACGTTCATCTGACAGAGGGTGACAGACCACCCCTATTTGCATCGGTTTCTCCAAGGCTTGTGCAAGGGAAGTAGTAGTGGTTTGTTCAGGGACTCGAGCCAAAGTAGGCCCTTCTATTCTTTCAGACCTCCGCTCACGGAAGAGTCTGTCTAAATGGGTAACAAGCAGGATCATTTCTTCCAGAGAGGGTGGTATGCCTAGTCTCGCCAACACGCCTTTCAATGAGTCAGAGAGTTCCAGACGGTATTTGTTCATGAGACCAACCTCGATGCAACCCATATCTGGAGCCATCTCCCTGATTTCTGTACTGTAATCCTCTACAGGTCTTCTCCCTTGCCATAAAGCCTGCATAGTACTACCTTCAGTAGATGCACTTAAGGGATCATCATATAGGACTTGCATAGCAGAAATAAAGGATTTATATGAAGCCACTTGAGGACTGTTGGTATGAAGTAGTTGGTGAGTTCACATTTGAGGTTGATTGGATAGTAATGTGATTGCAGTGCGTATCCTAACATGGTAAACATCAGTTCACAGGCAGTGATGAAAGTTCTTAGATCAGACCTTTTACCTGTAAATTTGTCTGGCATTGAGATAGCAGGTACTGTTATGCTAGGTGGCATGGAAGGAGGAGTTGAGGAAGGCGGAGAAGCAGGTAACGATGTGGATTCAGCCCACTGTTGATCACGTAGAAGAAGGGTAGCTTGACTGCATTGCAGTTCCTCAACTAATTGAGTCAATGCTGCCACCTGTTGAGTAAGTGCTGTATTTCCTGTGCCTTCTGTAGGGCTTGGTTGCTATGTGACATCCTACCGGATTGTTTGCTTGGAGAGAAGCTCCTTGCAGACATAACCATCTTAGGTGCCTGAGAGTGATATGAGGGCATGAGCAACTTTATTTAAAGAGAAAGTGATAAAGTCAGAGGAACAGACAGGCAGTCTGTTGATAAGGGCTGGCAGCAAAGGTATGATATCAAGAGTCAAGTTGAAGGTCAGAAGCCAGCAAATCCACAAACAGGGAACAGGATGCTAGAGGCCAAAGGTCAGAGGCAAAAAGCATGGTCAGGGTCAGAGTCAAAAGTTACAAGATTGCCGAGAATAGTGAATAGGAAGATCGGAGAAATTCTCGGCCTATAATTATACCAATTATCATCTCTAATTATATCAACATACAGAGTGTTTTCTGTTTGGGGGAGTTAAAGTCTTTGTATGCACTCCCATTGGAATATTTGGCCCAAATATCCACACGCTCTTATCTCTCTGCCTTAAAAAAGATATTTTATTATTTTTTCACACGCACTTGATATGCACAATTGATTTCTGTGTGGGTATAGGTAATAGGGTGTGTGATTTAGACATGTAAGGATTGCAATATGGCTAGATTATAGTAAGGAGGATTAGATATGGTGTGAGACTTCGGAGGGTTAATTGGAGTATGATAATCTTGCAGCAGGATAGATCTGTCACAGCTATCTAGTGGTTACTTAGTTTGTATTCATTTCAGAAGGAACTTGTATCGAAATGTAGCAGTTCTCTGCCAGGGCCAGCGCGTCCATAAGGCGGCACAAGCGGCCGCTGCAGCCACAGCGATCTGGGGGGCGCTAGATTAGAGTGACCGGCAGGAGGTGGGTGAACAGTGCTCCCTATTGCCAGTCACTCTGTGTAGCGTGGCCGAGTGGAGCAGTGCACACTGCGGTGCAGGAACTTCTGTTTCCTGTACCCGATCAGACTAAAAGGAAGTTCTCACTGAGAGAGCACTTCCTGTCAGTCCGGCCTGGTACAGGAAACTGAAGGTCCTATACCGCCATCTGCTCTGCTCAGCCACGCTACCAGAAAGGTAGGAGACACACCGGGGACCAAGGGAGGAACACTATGGGACAGGGGTGGTGGTAAGGAATACTATGGGAAAGGGGTGGTGGTAAAGAACACAATGGGACAGGGTGGTGGTAAGGAACACTATGGGACAGGGGGGTGGTAAGGATCACTATGGGGGAGGGGGGAAAAGATCAGTATGGGAAGGGGGAAAGAACACTATGGGACATGGGAGGGGGGAAAGAACACTATGCAATGGGGGGAGAACACTATAGGGGATGGGAGGGGAGGGGAAGAACACTATGGGACGGGGGAAGAACAATATAGAGAAGGAGGGAGAATACTATGGGACAGGGGAGGGGGGGGAGAACACTTTGGGACAGAGGAAGGGGTGGAAGAACATTATGAGACAGGGGAAGGGGGGAAAGAACACTAAAAAAAGGGAGGGGAGAGAAACACTAGGAAGGGGAGAGAGAGGAACATTAGGAGGGGCACTAAGGTACAGGGGAGGGAAGGGAACACTAGGATGGGGGGACCACTAAAAGAGAAGGAAGAGGAACACTAAGGGGGGGAGGTGGGAGGAACATTAAGGGGAATGGGGGGACACCAAGAGACAGGTAAGGGGGGACACTAATGGATGTGGAGGGGAGGAGAGAGGAACACTAAGGGACATGGAAGGGAGAGTGACATACAGGGGGGACAGAGGGACATGAGGGGGGAGAAAGACACACAGATGGGCCTAGGGGTGAGAAAGTTTACAGAGAGGCTGGGAATAAGAGCGACACACAGAAGGGCCTGGGGGTGAAATACAAAGGCTCTGGGGGTGAGACACAGAGGGGCTGAAGAAGAGGAAAGAGAGACAGAGGGGCTGGGGGAGATAGACAAACTGGTGGTGAAAGAGAAACACACAAAATAGCTGGTAAGAGTAATAGACACAAAGGGGCTGGAAGTGAAGGAGACACACAAAGGGGCTGGAAGTGAAGGAGACACACAAAGGGACTGGAAAAGGAGACACACAAAGAAGCTGTGGGGAGTAAGAAACACAAAGGGGGTTGTAAGAGATACACAAGGGAGGTGTAAGACACACAATTGGGAGAAATGGGAGATAAGATACACTAAAGGGGGTAAGACATTTTAAAAAGGGAATAAGAAACAAAAGACGGGTTAGGAGGTACACAGGTGAAGATGCTTTGGGGGTGGGGGGGAGGGGGCACCAAAATCATCTTCGCCTGTGTACCAACAAATCCTTGCACCGGCCCTATTCTCTGTACGCTTATGTTATCTAGTCATCCACTTGGCAGCAAGCCAGGGGAGAGGATAGAACAATAGCTGTGATACAGCTTAAACACATCCTTCTCTAAGCAAGCTAGCAACTCTGGCACCTCCGTGATTTTCTGGGTGTCGAGGGTTTACTTCAACTCGGACGAGTTGTAGCAGCGTGCCTCAGTTTTATTGGCATATATGGACCCTTATTGGAGTGTAGTAGCCTTTCTTATGTTTTTGTTATTCTGTTAATATTGGGCTGACTATACAAGGGGGGACGATAGAGCTTCAGCTGCAAATATCAATCTTAAAGCAGGTTAGACATTCTGGATCCTCGAGGACAGGTTGGTTACGGGGATCCACTTTAATTTGGACGTATTTCCCCCCAGATGTTGCTGAACTACAACTCCCATGATTCTTTGAATTACATAGATAGCCAGAGAATCATGGGAGTTGTAGTTCAGCAACATCTGGAGGGGCCAGAGTTTGAGGACCCATGTAGTAAGGGAACCGTTTATACTTTTCATATTACTAAAGTGTTACCTGTTCTTTCAAAAGTGTTTCTTTTGATTGCATTTGGTTTTCAGCCTTCATTTTGTCCTTAAATGCAGCAATTTTTCCCTACAGATTGGAATTGAAATACACTGTCAATAGTATTTGAAGACGATTATTTTTATTAAGAAGAAAACACAGAGAGAATTCAAAGTAAATTTCAAATTTAAGTCCAAAGCAGCCAAAGTAGAAGCATATCTGACTTAGAGAATCATTTCCATGTTGAAATTCACTTTGAATTCTCACTATAATAAATAACCCCAAGAGTGTTTCACATTTATATATAAATATGAGAGAAGCATCATTGAGATTTGGTTCATTTGAATCCTTTCCTTCTCTAGATTCTTAATTCGAAAATAAAACATTTAGTACTAAATATATCAATTTAATAAACATGATGAACAAACCTTACTACAAAAACTGCATGTAGTAAGGACACTTAAAACTCAGCATGGCTGTTAATGCCGCTTCATAAATCAAAGGGTAAATGTTTATACTGTCCATATTATTAGACTGTTACCTGTGCATTCCAGGTTGATTCTTCATTTGCCATTCTGTTTGAATCCATCATTTTGTCTTCATTTCTAAGATTTTTTCTCTACACATGGAATTGAAATACATTTTCAGTATTTTCCAATAGTAATACAAGACAATATGTTTTATTAAGAAGAAAACCCAGACAGGGTTTTGCACTGAAATTAGAATTCAAAGTGAATATCAAGTTTAATTCCAAAGTAGCCGAAGTAGAAGCATAGCTGACTTAGAGAATAGTTTCCATGTCAGTTAGTTTGGCCGTACACTCGAAATTCACTTTGAATTCTCACATTAGTAAGTAACTCTGAGTGTGTTTCACATTTCTCTATAAGAGAAAAGAGACTTCAAAATGTTAAAACTTCTATCCCCAAGTTGCTGTGAATCTGTGTAAATGTCCCTTAGACATGGCCAGGAACGTTTTTATAACGGTACTGAATATTTTGGAAACCTTATTATATCAAGGACTCTGCCATCTATCATAAAAGAAACCTATTACGCAACGTTTACTCTAATTAACTACATTATTTAAACCAGGGCTCAATTAATCTCTGGTTTTAAGCTCTGATAGTGACATTGTCTAGGTTATCTTTTTGATTCTGCGCTCCTAGACTTAACACAACGAAGGGAGGGTTGGGGGTTGCTTGGAAATTCTGTGCCTACAGGTGCTCTTCCAGTTAATTCTGTCAAGAGCAGTAATTCATTTTCAGGAATAATTTATTAATAAAGACTTGAAGGGCATGAGTACACAATGCTATTTATATTACAATTATATGGCCTACACAGATTATTTGTTCTATCCATATATCGGTTGAGATTTGTTACATTTGAATCCTTTCTTTCTTTTAATTTCTTTATTCGAAAATAAAACATTTAGTATTAAATATATAAATTTAATAAAGATTATCAAGAAACCTTACTACAAGAACGGCCTGTAGAAAGAAAACGTAAATCTCGGCATGGCTGTTAATGCCGCTTTGTAAATCAAAGGGTAAATGTTTATACTTCCCATATTATTAAACTATTACCTTTACTGCCTCAATGACTTCTTCGTGTAGCTTTAGTTTCAGATTCTTCATTTTGTCTTGATTTCTGAAATTGGCTACCTACACATGGAATTGAAATACATTTTCAGGATATGTCAATAGTAATACAAGACAATATTTGTAATAAGTAGAAAACATTTTGATTAACTGAAATGAGAAATCAAAGTGAATATCAAGTTTAATTCCAAAGTAGCCGAAGTAAAAGCATAGCTGACTTAGAGAATTGTTTCCATGTCACTTAGTTTGATCTTACACTTGAAATTCACTTTTAATTCTCACTATAATAAATAACCCTTAAGGGTGCTTCACATTTATATGAGAGAAGAGATGTTAGAAAGTTGAAACTTCTAACCTCCAAACCCAACATTCACTTTCCAAAGAAGTCAGGGACGCTAATATAAAAGGATCTAGGCCTCAATTACCTTTTAACATCTCCACTATGATTACAGCGTTATCTAATTCCAATTAATAAATAACGGTAACTCCATGAAACAAACACTCCAAGCATCATTCAGATTTGTTTCATTTGAATCCTTTCCTTCTCTAACTTCTTCATTTGAAGATAAAAACATTTAGTATTAAATATATCAAGTTAATAAAGATGATGAAGAAGTCTTACTACAAGAACTGCATTTAGAAAGAAAATGTAAAACTCGGCATGGCTGTTAATGCCACTTCATAAATCAAAGGGTAAATGTTTATACTGTCCATATTATTAGACTGTTACCTGTGTATTCCAAAATGATTCTTCACTTGGCGTTCTTTTTGGATCCACCATTTTGTCCTGATATCCAATATATTTTCTCTACACATGGAATTGAAATACATTTTCAGGATATTCCAATAGTAATACAAGACAATATGTTTTATTAAGAAGAAAACCCAGACAGGGTTTTTCACTGAAATGAGAATTCAAAGTGAATATCAAGTTTAATTCCAAAGTAGCCGACTTAGAGAATTGTTTCCATGTCAGTTAGTTTGACCGTACACTTGAAATTCACTTTGAATTCTCACTTTAGTAAGTAACTCTGAGTGTGTTTCACATTTCTCTATAAGAGAAAAGAGACTTCAAAATGTTAAAACTTCTATCCCCAAGTTGCTGTGAATCTGTGTAAATGTCCATTAGACATGGCCAGGAACGTTTTTATAATGGTACTGAATATTTTGGAAACCTTCTTATATCAAGGACTCTGCCATCCATCATAAAAGCACCCTATTACGCAATGTTTACTCTAATTAACTACATTATTTAAACCAGGGCTCAATGAATCTCTGGTTTTCAGCTGATAGTGATGTTGTCTAGGTTATCTTTTTGATTCTGCCCTCCTAGACTGAACACAGCAATCTGTGCATGGTCCTGCCCCCCCTAGCAAAACACAGTGATTTCCGGGAAGGAGAGAAGAGAGGACTGGAGCCAGAAGAGCCAATTCATAAATGCATGACAGATATACAAAACCAGAATGTGTGTGTTTGTGTGTATATGCATTTAAACATTTTTTGTTATATTTAACAAGTCAAGTCTTTAGTTATTTGTTTTAGTTTGGAATGAGGGAGGGTTGGGGTTGCTTGGAAATTCTGTGCCTACAGGTGCTCTTCCAGTTAATTCTATACAGAGCAGTAATTCATTTTCAGGAATAATTTATTAATAAAGACTTGAAGGGCATGAGAATACAATGTTATTTATATTACAATTATATGGCCTACACAGATTATTTGTTCTATCTGTATTTCTGTTGAGATTTGTTTCATTTGAATACTTTCCTTCTCTAAATTCTTCATTCGAAAATAAAACATTTAGTACTAAATATATCAATTTAATAAACATGATCAAGAAACCTTACTACAAAAACTGCATGTAGTAAGGAAACTTAAAACTCGGCATGGCTGTTAATGCCGCTTCATAAATCAAAGGGTAAATGTTTATACTGTCCATATTATTAGACCGTTACCTGTGCATTCCAGATTGAGTCTTCATTTGCCATTCCGTTTGAATCCATCATTTTGTCTTCATTTCTAAGATTTTTTCTCTACACATGGAATTGAAATACATTTTCAGGATATTGCATTAGTAATACAAGACAATTTCTTTTATTAAGAAAAAAACACAGACAGGGTTTTTCACTGGAATGAGAATTCAAAGTGAATATCAAATTTAATTCCAAAGTAGCCGAAGTGGAAGCATAGCTGACTTAGAGAATTGTTTCCATGTCAGTTAGTTTGATCTTACACTTGAAAATCACTTTGAATTCTCACTTTAGTAAGTAACTCTGAGTGTGTTTCACATGTTTCTATAAGAGAAAAGAGACTTTAAAATGTTGAAACTTTTACCCTCACGTTGCTGTGAATCTGTGTAAATGTCCATTAGACATGGCCAGGAACATTTTTATAACAGTACTGAATATTTTGGAAACCTTATTATATGGACTCTGCCATCTATCATGACAAAGCACTCTATTACGCACCGTTTAATCTAATTTACTACATTATTTAAACCAGGGCTAAATTAATCTCTGGTTTTCAGCTCTGATAGTGATGTAGTCTACGTTATCCTTTTGATTCTGCCCTCCTAGACTGGACACAACGATCTGTGCATGGTCCCACTCCCCCTAACAAAACACAGTGATTTCCAGGAAGGAAAGAAGAGAAGACTGGAGCCAGAATGGCCAATTCATAAATGCATGACAGATATAAAAAAAACAGAATGTGTGTAAGTGTGTGTGTGTGTGTGTGTATACATGTAAACAATTTTTGTGATATTTAACAAGTCAAGTCTCTTTTTTTATTTTTTTTGGAACATGGGAGGGTTGGGGTTGGTTGGAAATTCTGTGCCTACAGGTGCTCTTCCAGTTAATTCTGTCTAGAGCAGTAATTCATTTTCAGGAATACTTTATTAATAAAGACTTGAAGGGCATGAGAATATAATGCTATTTATATTACAATTATATGGCCTACACAGATTATTTGTTCTATCTGAATTTCTCTTGAGATTTGTTTCATTTGAATACTTTCTTTCTCTAAATTCTTAATTCGAAAATAAAACATTTAGTACTAAATATATAAATTTAATAAACATGATGAACAAACCTTACTACAAAAACTGCATGTAGTAAGGAAATTTAAAACGCGGCATGGCTGTTAATGCCGCTTCATAAATCAAAGGGTAAATGTTTATACTGTCCATATTATTAGACTGTTACCTGTGCATTCCAGGTTGATTCTTCATTTGCCATTCTGTTTGAATCCATCATTTTGTCTTCATTTCTAAGATTTTTTCTCTACACATGGAATTGAAATACATTTTCAGTATTTTCCAATAGTAATACAAGACAATATGTTTTATTAAGAAGAAAACACAGACAGGGTTTTTCACTGAAATGAGAATTCAAAGTGAATATCAAGTTTAATTCCAAAGTAGCCGAAGTAGAAGCATAGCTGACTTAGAGAATAGTTTCCATGTCAGTTAGTTTGGCCGTACACTTGAAATTCACTTTGAATTCTCACTTTAGTAAGTAACTCTGCGTGTGTTTCACATTTCTCTATAAGAGAAAAGAGACTTCAAAATGTTGAAACTTATAACTTCAAATTGCTGTGAATCTGTCTAAATGTCCCTTAGACTTGACCAGGAACGATTTTATAACAGTACTTAATATTTTGGAAACCTTATTATATTAAGGACTCTGCTATCTATCATAAAAGCACCCTATTATGCACTGTTTAATCTAATTAACTACATTATTTAAATCAGGGCTCAATTAATCTCTGGTTTTAACCCCTTAAGGACCAAACTTCTGGGATAAAAGGGAATCATGACGTGTCAGACACGTCATGTGTCCTTAAGGGGTTAAGCTCTGATAGTGAGGTTGTTTACGTTATCCTTTTGATTCTGACCTCCTAGACTTAACACAGTGATCTGTGCATGGTCCCAGCCCCACTAAAATACACAGTAAATTTCAGGAAGGAGAGAAGAGAGGACTGGAGCCAGAATGGCCAATTCATAAATGCATGACATATATACAAAACCAGAATTTGTGTATGTATGTGTGTGTGTGTGTGTGTATGTGTGTGTGTGTGTGTACATATAAACAATTTGTTCTATATTTAACAAGTCAAGTCTTTTTTTTTTTTGGAATGAGGAAGGGTTGGGGGTTGCTTGAGAATTCTGTGCCTACAGGTGGTAATTCTGTCAAGAGCAATAAATCCTTTTCAGGAATAATTTATTAATAAAGTCTTGAAGGGCATGAGTATACAATGTTATTTATGTTACAATTATATGGCCTACACAGATTATTTGTTCTATCTGTATCTCTGTTGAGATTTGTTTCATTTGAATACTTTCCTTCTCTAAATTCTTCATTTCGAAAATAAAACATTTAGTACTAAATATATCAATTTAATAAACATGATCAAGAAACCTTACTACAAAAACTGCATGTAGTAAGGAAACTTAAAACTCAGCATGCCTGTTAATGCCGCTTCATAAATCAAAGGGTAAATGTTTATACTTTCCATATTATTAGACTATTACCTTTACTGCCTCAATTAATTCTTCGTTCAGCCTTTGTTTCGGATTCATCATTTTGTTTTGAATTCCAAAATCGGCTGCCTACACATGGAATTGAAATACATTTTCAGGATATGTCAATAGTAATACAAGACAATTTTTGTATTAAGTAGAAAACACAGACAGGGTTTTTAACTGAAATGAGAAATCAAAGTGAATATCAAGTTTAAGTCCAAAGTAGCCGAAGTAGAAAAATAGCTGACTTAGAGAATAGTTTCCATGTCAGTTAGTTTGGCCGTACACTTGAAATTCACTTTGAATTCTCACTTTAGTAAGTAACTCTGCGTGTGTTTCACATTTCTCTATAAGAGAAAAGAGACTTCAACATGTTAAAACTTCTATCCCCAAGTTGCTGTGAATCTGTCTAAATGTCCCTTAGACATGGCCAGGAACGTTTTTATAACGGTACTGAATATTTTGGAAACCTTATTATATCAAGGACTCTGCCATCTATCATAAAAGAAACCTATTACGCAACGTTTACTCTAATTAACTACATTATTTAAACCAGGGCTCAATTAATCTCTGGTTTTCAGCTCTGATAGTGACATTGTCTAGGTTATCTTTTTGATTCTGCGCTCCTAGACTTAACACAACGAAGGGAGGGTTGGGGGTTGCTTGGAAACTCTGTGCATACAGGTGCTCTTCCAGTTAATTCTGTCAAGAGCAGTAATTCATTTTCAGGAATAATTTATTAATAAAGACTTGAAGGGCATGAGTACACAATGCTATTTATATTACAATTATATGGCCTACACAGATTATTTGTTCTATCCATATATCGGTTGAGATTTGTTACATTTGAATCCTTTCTTTCTTTTAATTTCTTTATTCGAAAATAAAACATTTAGTATTAAATATATCAATTTAATAAAGATTATCAAGAAACCTTACTACAAGAACTGCCTGTAGAAAGAAAACGTAAATCTCGGTGTGGCGGAACCCGCCTCGCCACTGGACATTGGAGGGGCCTGGCTGCCTGCCTCCTACCGGCTGACTATGGCCCCTGGAAAATTGGTACGTTTAAAGAACTATATTTGGGCCTTTAAGGGCCATCCGTGGACCTATTGGGACTTTTGGGATACTGTACCTTTAAGACTGTGGAGCATATTACAGTATACTGCCTTTAATTATATATGTATTTAGGTGTTCAGTTAACCTGGGTTATATGTATGCAGCATTCACCTGATTGTTCGGTAGAATCACTCCATTCATTATACTGAGTGAAACTACCGAACAACCAGACCACCCAGGAATAAGTGTGCCTCCAATTACCGTTTGCAACAATGTTGCAAACGGGTAATTGGCAATCAGTGTAATGTATTCTTTGTCCTCTGGGTGGCCGCCATTCGGGAAATGAACACGTGGCGGCGGCCATCTTAAACTCCCGAACAGCGGTGTTTTGCCGTTGAGTGTCTGGAACTAAAATCAGACACTCGACTAGGCAAACACCGCTGAGACCTCCATACTTCCAGAAGTTCGTATGGGAACTACCGAACGGCATTCGAATCCCCCTTAGGCTCCATAACCCAGGCAATTCGTCCGTTTTCATTCCCTTGTCTGTGACCGACCGCAGGGCCAAAATGCATGGAACTGTTTTCGGATACTTTACCCATGCGGTCGGTCAAATCTTTGGAACCCTATATCTCCCGAACCGTTTATCCGAATGAACTGATTTTTGGATATGTTGTCCCCCTGAATAAGGGCTATCCAGGGATGCTGGATTTAAAGGTGTACCCCCTGTTTTTGGGGTACATCCAGAACTTGGCTAAAAATGTGTACCGTATAATTGGGTTTACTGTTATCTGAGGGGAGGGGATGTGTGGGTGGAACCAGGTATGTGATTGGTTATTTTATGCCTCCCCCTGGGTGTGGCCTGTAAGTGTACAAGTGTAAGAAAAGCCAGGCTGGATGTGCCAGTCCAGAGTTTCTGTTTTACCCTCAAAGTGAAGTGTTGTCTCATTATTGGGGGAGGATTTATTGTATGCTGTTCCAGTTTGACTGCTAGGATTGAAAACCTATTCGTATGGTTCCTATTCAACTGTCTACAGCATTCAGAGGCTTGAGAAGATTCATATGCTGCATCGGTTCGGTGATTGTGGTGTCTGCCAGAGTGCTTGGAGTCCTCAGGAAGCGCTAGGAGCATCCATTAACGGAGGTACCAAGTCGGGGTGCCAGGCGATCCGTTACATTGGTGGCAGCAGTGGGATGGCGTCCTAGTGCGAGGTAAAGCAGCTCGGAGACACAGGTCGTTTGGATTACAAAGTGAGGGCAACGCTAGTACCCGTACAGCGCCCCTATCTACAAAAGAAGCAACTTCAGCAGAGCAAGCATGGCGCCTGGCTACACTCAGGAGCGGTTGGACAGATAGGTTGCCATACGGATGGCTTTCTTTGGACCCAACCCCTCTGAGAAAATTGTGCTGTTCATAAGGAAATCAACGGCAGAGTTCCTGCAGCGCCTAGCAGATTTGGACAAAAAGAGAGCTGAAGGTGTCGTCCTTCCTCCCCAGCGGCAGTCTACGGTTCAGGGAGAGGAGCCTGTTATCCCCTCTCCCCAGCGGCAGCCTAGCCCACCAAGGGGAGATGTTAAGCCCCACAACAATGTAGATGGGACCGTAGTCTCGGCATCTGCACCACCGGGGATAGGGACTGTCTGTCCTGTCTCCCAACAGCAAGTCAAGGTATTGGAAGGGGAGGCAGTCGGTTTTCCCCTCCAGCAGAGAAAGGTAGTTGTTCCTGCCCCCAAGCAGCAGAGTGATATGCCGGGAAGGCAGTGTGAAAGGCAGGGAGAGGAGAGCAGCGTCCTCCCTCCCCAGCGGCAGTATGATTTTTTGGGAATTGGGAGCCCAGTCTCCAGTCCCCAGCGGCCGAGTGATGTGCCGGGAATTGGGAGCCAGTCTCCATTTCCCAGCAGCAGAGTGTCCAGCAGGGAAGAGAGAGCCCAGTCTCCTTTCCCCAGCAGCAGGACACTGTATTGGGAGTAGAGACAGTTGGTCTCCCTCCACAGAGTATGGAAGTATGTATGGGAGAGGAGCTTGCTACCACCTCTCCCCAGCCGCGGATCAGTAATGTGCAGGGAATAGAGAGCTCAATCTCCTTTCCCCAGCGGCAGAGTGTTCTATCAGGGGAGGAGCTTGTTACACCCTCTCTCCAGCGGCAGCCTAACCCACCAAGGGGAGACCGTAAGCCCCACACCAGCACAGATGGGACCGTGGTCTCTGTGCCCAAGTTACAGGGAGCTGAAGGGGCCATCCTTGCTCCCCAGCGGCAGGTTACAGTTCAGAGAGAGGAGCTTGTTACACCCTCTCTCCAGCGGCAGCCTAACCCACCAAGGGGAGACAGTAAGCCCCACCACCGTGCGGATGGGACCGTAGTCTCTGCACCCACACCACTGGGGATAGGGACAGTCTGCCCTGGTCCCCAACAGCAAGGCAAAGTATTGTAAGGGGAGACAGTCGGTTTTCCCCTACCACAAGAGAGGGTGTCGCAGGGAGAAGAACCTATTACCCCCTCTCCCCAGCGGCTGGAAGGGTGTACGGGAGAGGAGTTGGTTACCCCCTCTCCCCAGCGGCAGCTTTGTTCAACCAGGGGAGAAGACACCCTGGGTAATTTTTCCCCAAGGCATGGACCTACAACTGGGCACAAGTGGCAGGGGGCCATATGAACAACTACACCCTGTGAGAAAGGCCGGCTGACTATCAGAGCCCCAGACCGACTGGAGGTCTGGAGTCTGGATAGTCTTAATGGAAAAGGTGAGAAATGTGGCGGAACCCGCCTCGCCACTGGACATTGGAGGGGCCTGGCTGCCTGCCTCCTACCGGCTGACTATGGCCCCTGGAAAATTGGTACGTTTAAAGAACTATATTTGGGCCTTTAAGGGCCATCCGTGGACCTATTGGGACTTTTGGGATACTGTACCTTTAAGACTGTGGAGCATATTACAGTATACTGCCTTTAATTATATATGTATTTAGGTGTTCAGTTAACCTGGGTTATATGTATGCAGCATTCACCTGATTGTTCGGTAGAATCACTCCATTCATTATACTGAGTGAAACTACCGAACAACCAGACCACCCAGGAATAAGTGTGCCTCCAATTACCGTTTGCAACAATGTTGCAAACGGGTAATTGGAAATCAGTGTAATGTATTCTTTGTCCTCTGGGTGGCCGCCATTCAGGAAACGAACACGTGGCGGCGGCCATCTTAAACTCCCGAACAGTGGTGTTTTGCCGTCGAGTGTCTGGAACTAAAATCGGACACTCGACTAGGCAAACACCGCTGAGACCTCCATACTTCCAGAAGTTCGTATGGGAACTACCGAACGGCCCGCCGTTCGGTAGAAAGAACCCCACGAACTAGGGGATTCATTCGAATCCCCCTTAGGCTCCATAACCCAGGCAATTCGTCTGTTTTCATTCCCTTGTCTGTGACCGACCGCAGGGCCAAAATGCATGGAACTGTTTTCGGATACTTTACCCATGCGGTCGGTCAAATCTTTGGAACCCTATATCTCCCGAACCGTTTATCCGAATGAACTGATTTTTGGATATGTTGTCCCCCTGAATAAGGGCTATCCAGGGATGTTGGGTTTACTGTTATCTGAGGGGAGGGGATGTGTGGGTGGAACCAGGTATGTGATTGGTTATTTTATGCCTCCCCCTGGGTGTGGCCTGTAAGTGTACAAGTGTAATAAAAGCCAGGCTGGATGTGCCAGTCCAGAGTTTCTGTTTTACCCTCAAAGTGAAGTGTCGTCTCATTATTGGGGGAGGATTTATTGTATGCTGTTCCAGTTTGACTGCTAGGATTGAAAACCTATTCGTATGGTTCCTATTCAACTGTCTACAGCATTCAGAGGCTTGAGAAGATTCATATGCTGCATCGGTTCGGTGATTGTGGTGTCTGCCAGAGTGCTTGGAGTCCTCAGGAAGCGCTAGGAGCATCCATTAACGGAGGTACCAAGTCGGGGTGCCAGGCGATCCGTTACACTCGGCATGGCTGTTAATGCCGCTTTGTAAATCAAAGGGTAAATGTTTATACTTCCCATATTATTAAACTATTACCTTTACTGCCTCACTGACTTCTTCGTGTAGCTTTTGTTTCGGATTCTTCATTTTGTCTTGAATTCTGAAATTGGCTACCTACACATGGAATTGAAATACATTTTCAGGATATGTCAATAGTAATACAAGACAATATTTGTAATAAGTAGAAAACATTTTGATTAACTGAAATGAGAAATCAAAGTGAATATCAAGTTTAATTCCAAAGTAGCCAAAGTAAAAGCATAGCTGACTTAGAGAATTGTTTCCATGTCACTTAGTTTGATCTTACACTTGAAATTCACTTTTAATTCTCACTATAATAAATAACCCTTAAGGGTTCTTCACATTTATATGAGAGAAGAGATGTTAGAAAGTTGAAACTTCTAACCTCCAAACCCAACATTCACTTTCCAAAGAAGTCAGGGACGCTAATATAAAAGGATCTAGGCCTCAATTACCTTTTAACATCTACACTATGATTACAGCGTTATCTAATTCCAATTAATAAATAACGGTAACTCCATGAAACAAACACTCCAAGCATCATTCAGATTTGTTTCATTTGAATCCTTTCCTTCTCTAACTTCTTCATTTGAAGATAAAAACATTTAGTATTAAATATATCAAGTTAATAAAGATGATGAAGAAGTCTTACTACAAGAACTGCATTTAGAAAGAAAATGTAAAACTCGGCATGGCTGTTAATGCCACTTCATAAATCAAAGGGTAAATGTTTATACTGTCCATATTATTAGACTGTTACCTGTGTATTCCAAAATGATTCTTCACTTGGCGTTCTTTTTGGATCCACCATTTTGTCCTGATATCCAATATATTTTCTCTACACATGGAATTGAAATACATTTTCAGGATATTCCAATAGTAATACAAGACAATATGTTTTATTAAGAAGAAAACACAGACAGAGTTTTTCACTGGAATGAGAATTCAAAGTGAATATCAAGTTTAATTCCAAAGTAGCCGAAGTAGAAGCATAGCTGACTTAGAGAATAGTTTCCATGTCAGTTAGTTTGGCCGTACACTTGAAATTCACTTTGAATTCTCACATTAGTAAGTAACTCTGAGTGTGTTTCACATTTTTCTATAAGAGAAAAGAGACTTCAAAATGTTAAAACTTCTATCCCCAAGTTGCTGTGAATCTGTGTAAATGTCCATTAGACATGGCCAGGAACGTTTTTATAACGGTACTGAATATTTTGGAAACCTTCTTATATCAAGGACTCTGCCATCCATCATAAAAGCACCCTATTACGCAATGTTTACTCTAATTAACTACATTATTTAAACTAAGGCTCAATGAATCTGGTTTTCAGCTGATAGTGATGTTGTCTAGGTTATATTTTTGATTCTGCCCTCCTAGACTGAGCACAGCAATCTGTGCATGGTCCTGCCCCCCCCTAGCAAAACACAGTGATTTCCGGGAAGGAGAGAAGAGAGGACTGGAGCCAGAAGAGCCAATTCATAAATGCATGACAGATATACAAAACCAGAATGTGTGTGTGTGTGTGTTTGTGTGTATATGCATTTAAAAAAATTTTGTTATATTTAACAAGTCAAGTCTTTAGTTATTTTTTTTAGTTTGGAATGAGGGAGGGTTGGGGTTGCTTGGAAATTCTGTGCCTACAGGTGCTCTTCCAGTTAATTCTATATAGAGCAGTAATTCATTTTCAGGAATACTTTATTAATAAAGACTTGAAGGGCATGAGAATACAATGTTATTTATATTAAAATTATATGGCCTACACAGATTATTTGTTCTATCTGTATTTCTGTTGAGATTTGTTTCATTTGAATACTTTCCTTCTCTAAATTCTTCATTCGAAAATAAAACATTTAGTACTAAATATATCAATTTAATAAACATGATCAAGAAACCTTACTACAAAAACTGCATGTAGTAAGGAAACTTAAAACTCGTCATGGCTGTTAATGCCGCTTCATAAATCAAAGGGTAAATGTTTATACTGTCCATATTATTAGACCGTTACCTGTGCATTCCAGATTGATTGTTCATTTGCCGTTCCGTTTGAATCCATCATTTTGTCTTCATTTCTAAGATTTTTTCTCTACACATGGAATTGAAATACATTTTCAGGATATTGCATTAGTAATACAAGACAATTTCTTTTATTAAGAAAAAAACACAGACAGGGTTTTTCACTGGAATGAGAATTCAAAGTGAATATCAAATTTAATTCCAAAGTAGCCGAAGTAGAAGCATAGCTGACTTAGAGAATAGTTTCCATGTCAGTTAGTTTGATCTTACACTTGAAATTCACTTTGAATTCTCACTTTAGTAAGTAACTCTGAGTGTGTTTCACATTTCTCTATAAGAGAAAAGAGACTTCAAAATGTTAAAACTTCTATCCCCAAGTTGCTGTGAATCTGTGTAAATGTCCATTAGACATGGCCAGGAACGTTTTTATAACGGTACTGAATATTTTGGAAACCTTATTATATCAAGGACTCTGCCATCTATCATAAAAGAAACCTATTACGCAACGTTTACTCTAATTAACTACATTATTTAAACCAGGGCTCAATTAATCTCTGGTTTTAAGCTCTGATAGTGACATTGTCTAGGTTATCTTTTTGATTCTGCGCTCCTAGACTTAACACAACGAAGGGAGGGTTGGGGGTTGCTTGGAAATTCTGTGCCTACAGGTGCTCTTCCAGTTAATTCTGTCAAGAGCAGTAATTCATTTTCAGGAATAATTTATTAATAAAGACTTGAAGGGCATGAGTACACAATGCTATTTATATTACAATTATATGGCCTACACAGATTATTTGTTCTATCCATATATCGGTTGAGATTTGTTACATTTGAATCCTTTCTTTCTTTTAATTTCTTTATTCGAAAATAAAACATTTAGTATTAAATATATCAATTTAATAAAGATTATCAAGAAACCTTACTACAAGAACGGCCTGTAGAAAGAAAACGTAAATCTCGGCATGGCTGTTAATGCCGCTTTGTAAATCAAAGGGTAAATGTTTATACTTCCCATATTATTAAACTATTACCTTTACTGCCTCAATGACTTCTTCGTGTAGCTTTTGTTTCGGATTCTTCATTTCGTCTTGATTTCTGAAATTGGCTACCTACACATGGAATTGAAATACATTTTCAGGATATGTCAATAGTAATACAAGACAATATTTGTAATAAGTAGAAAACATTTTGATTAACTGAAATGAGAAATCAAAGTGAATATCAAGTTTAATTCCAAAGTAGCCAAAGTAAAAGCATGGCTGACTTAGAGAATTGTTTCCATGTCACTTAGTTTGATCTTACACTTGAAATTCACTTTTAATTCTCACTATAATAAATAACCCTTAAGGGTGCTTCACATTTATATGAGAGAAGAGATGTTAGAAAGTTGAAACTTCTAACCTCCAAACCCAACATTCACTTTCCAAAGAAGTCAGGGACGCTAATATAAAAGGATCTAGGCCTCAATTACCTTTTAACATCTACACTATGATTACAGTGTTATCTAATTCCAATGAATAAATAACGGTAACTCCATGAAACAAACACTCCAAGCATCATTCAGATTTGTTTCATTTGAATCCTTTCCTTCTCTAACTTCTTCATTTGAAGATAAAAACATTTAGTATTAAATATATCAAGTTAATAAAGATGATGAAGAAGTCTTACTACAAGAACTGCATTTAGAAAGAAAATGTAAAACTCGGCATGGCTGTTAATGCCACTTCATAAATCAAAGGGTAAATGTTTATACTGTCCATATTATTAGACTGTTACCTGTGTATTCCAAAATGATTCTTCACTTGGCGTTCTTTTTGGATCCACCATTTTGTCCTGATATCCAATATATTTTCTCTACACATGGAATTGAAATACATTTTCAGGATATTCCAATAGTAATACAAGACAATATGTTTTATTAAGAAGAAAACCCAGACAGGGTTTTTCACTGAAATGAGAATTCAAAGTGAATATCAAGTTTAATTCCAAAGTAGCCGACTTAGAGAATTGTTTCCATGTCAGTTTGTTTGGCCGTACACTTGAAATTCACTTTGAATTCTCACATTAGTAAGTAACTTTGAGTGTGTTTCACATTTCTCTATAAGAGAAAATAGACTTCAAAATGTTAAAACTTCTATCCCCAAGTTGCTGTGAATCTGTGTAAATGTCCCTTAGACATGGCCAGGAACGTTTTTATAACGGTACTGAATATTTTGGAAACCTTCTTATATCAAGGACTCTGCCATCCATCATAAAAGCACCCTATTGGGGGGGCGGGGCCGAACCGCCATGCTGGCTGGTCGCACACTCGACGAGCTCCTGCCAGATTCTTGCAAAAAAGCTGTTAAAAAGCCAAAAATCGCCCCAACCTGTACCTGTGAGGGTTTCGCAGAGACCCAATCGGCAACAGACACCGAGGGCGGAGCATAAAACTGAAGATAGATCAGCTGTGGGGAGAGTAGGTGCACCCAGACCCTGCGGCCTACCTAGGCCTTGGAGAAGGTGGACGGCCGCCGCCTTCCCAGCCTGAGGGACACCGCAGAACAGCCTCTTGACGTACCAGCTCCTCGGACCCGTTTCCCCCCCCTCTGGACCGGCGGGGGTCATCCCGGTCTGCGCCAGAACCAAGCACAGACATCTGCCGATCCCTGCAACAAGCCGCAAACTAAGCTTGACTGACGGTGATAAGATGGCGGACAAGCTCACCTCACCACAGCCTCTAGCAAAGCAATATGCCGAGACGGATCAAACAATCCAACGGCTTGACGAGATCTTCCAGCAGTTCTGGGCGAAACTAGAGACGCGCCTACACCAGTCACCACATAACACGGTGACAGAGACAGGGAGCGGAGGAAACAAAAGGCGGGAATGGCCTCTCTCGGGCACAGCCCTTCTACCGGTACCTACTCCATGCATTAACCGCCCACCCAGGCTGAGGACCCTGAGGAAAATGCCTCGGCGGCATAGACCACACCGCAGAAGGACCGCCCGCCGCTGGCGGCAGCAGAACACCCAGGTCTCCCGATGCGCCCATCAAGGGAAAGACTCAGCCCCCTGGAGCCAGCGAGTCTGTGGCCTACAGATGCCACCCTCCACAAAGGCCTGGGGCTGGAGGAGGCCTCTAACCCACCCGCTATACACCGCGCCACTACGCAGTCCTGCGGCCCCTGTATCTCCCCAACTGAAAAGGGGCATTGGCTGACGGAATGGGTGGTGGGGACATGGGACCCTCCTGCTCCCAACGAGCAGGTTATGAATGGCTCTGCCACTGTTCACCCCAAGAGCCCCAGCAACAGAGACACTCTGTGATTACACAGGCTTGGAGGACCGCTAACGAGGAGACGCAGAGTCTCAATGGACTACCCCACTCCAGTAACACTTCTACGGCACGGCTCACTAATAAGCCAGCAGGGATAGGCGGGTGCCGAAACTGTCTGACAGTCAGTCCGTTCCTGCAAGCCGTTAACCCGAGAGGCTGAGTTTAAGGGACATTGCCAAGCATCAAAGACTTATCTTTATGTCTTGTGTGGACATACTGCCCACCTCCTTTTCTGTGGACTCCGCAAAGATATCGCAAATCCAATACAACACATATCTAGTCATGTCTTGTCTGCCTGACACCTAAATAACCACAGTTTGCAGGGATAGATCGGTCTGGTACTAGCTGTTTGACTAAACATGTTTAATTTTACTCTGGTTCTCATATTATGCCCCATGCCAAGGGAAGACTAACATCTTATGTAGCTTAAAACTAACACAGCAAACATACATTCAAGCACAGACCACAAGATACTGACGCATTTAAGCTTCCCCAGCATGACTTTGCCTCCCTTGTTCTCTAAGTGGAATGTTCTATAGATCTAGTGTGTAAAATACTGCTTACCATATATGCTACTTAAGGCTTGTTTACTCTTATGAACACCTACTAAACTGTTTTACCTGGTTAACCCGTATAGTAATGTATCGAAACAAAATATATAAAAAGAGGCTGTTACACACAGGAGTTCTAAAATTGTTACTGCTTCCTCTATGTTATGCATATCATATGTTTCAAAATGCACTAACTCTTTGTTCCACTTTCTGTACTGTCTTATCAAATGCCTCAATAAAACAAAGATTGACAAAAAAAAAAAAAGCACCCTATTACGCAACGTTTACTCTAATTAACTACATTATTTAAACCAGGGCTCAATGAATCTCTGGTTTTCAGCTGATAGTGATGTTGTCTAGGTTATATTTTTGATTCTGCCCTCCTAGACTGAGCACAGCAATCTGTGCATGGTCCTGCCCCCCCTAGCAAAACACAGTGATTTCCGGGAAGGAGAGAAGAGAGGACTGGAGCCAGAAGAGCCAATTCATAAATGCATGACAGATATACAAAACCAGAATGTGTGTGTGTGTGTGTTTGTGTGTATATGCATTTAAACATTTTTTGTTATATTTAACAAGTCAAGTCTTTAGTTATTTTTTTTAGTTTGGAATGAGGGAGGGTTGGGGTTGCTTGGAAATTCTGTGCCTACAGGTGCTCTTCCAGTTAATTCTATATAGAGCAGTAATTCATTTTCAGGAATACTTTATTAATAAAGACTTGAAGGGCATGAGAATACAATGTTATTTATATTACAATTATATGGCCTACACAGATTATTTGTTCTATCTGTATTTCTGTTGAGATTTGTTTCATTTGAATACTTTCCTTCTCTAAATTCTTCATTCGAAAATAAAACATTTAGTACTAAATATATCAATTTAATAAACATGATCAAGAAACCTTACTACAAAAACTGCATGTAGTAAGGAAACTTAAAACTCGGAATGGCTGTTAATGCCGCTTCATAAATCAAAGGGTAAATGTTTATACTGTCCATATTATTAGACTGTTACCTGTGCATTCCCGATTGATTGTTCATTTGCCATTCCGTTTGAATCCATCATTTTGTCTTCATTTCTAAGATTTTTTCTCTACACATGGAATTGAAATACATTTTCAGGATATTGCATTAGTAATACAAGACAATTTCTTTTATTAAGAAAAAAACGCAGACAGGGTTTTTCACTGGAATGAGAATTCAAAGTGAATATCAAGTTTAATTCCAAAGTAGCTGAAGTAGAAGCATAGCTGACTTAGAGAATAGTTTCCATGTCAGTTAGTTTGATCTTACACTTGAAAATCACTTTGAATTCTCACTTTAGTAAGTAACTCTGAGTGTGTTTCACATTTTTCTATAAGAGAAAAGAGACTTTAAAATGTTGAAACTTTTACCCTCACGTTGCTGTGAATCTGTGTAAATGTCCATTAGACATGGCCAGGAACGTTTTTATAACGGTACTGAATATTTTGGAAACCTTATTATATGGACTCTGCCATCTATCATGACAAAGCACTCTATTACGCACCGTTTAATCTAATTTACTACATTATTTAAACCAGGGCTAAATTAATCTCTGGTTTTCAGCTCTGATAGTGATGTAGTCTACGTTATCCTTTTGATTCTGCCCTCCTAGACTGGACACAACGATCTGTGCATGGTCCTGCCTCCCCTAACAAAACACAGTGATTTCCAGGAAGGAAAGAAGAGAAGACTGGAGCCAGAATGGCCAATTCATAAATGCATGACAGATATAAAAAAAACAGAATGTGTGTAAGTGTGTGTGTGTGTGTGTGTGTGTGTGTGCATACATTTAAACAATTTTTGTGATATTTAACAAGTCAAGTCTCTTTTTTTATTTTTTTTGGAACATGGGAGGGTTGGGGTTGGTTGGAAATTCTGTGCCTACAGGTGCTCTTCCAGTTAATTCTGTCTAGAGCAGTAATTCATTTTCAGGAATACTTTATTAATAAAGACTTGAAGGGCATGAGAATATAATGCTATTTATATTACAATTATATGGCCTACACAGATTATTTGTTCTATCTGAATTTCTCTTGAGATTTGTTTCATTTGAATACTTTCTTTCTCTAAATTCTTAATTCGAAAATAAAACATTTAGTACTAAATATATAAATTTAATAAACATGATGAACAAACCTTATTACAAAAACTGCATGTAGTAAGGAAATTTAAAACGCGGCATGGCTGTTAATGCCGCTTCATAAATCAAAGGGTAAATGTTTATACTGTCCATATTATTAGACTGTTACCTGTGCATTCCAGGTTGATTCTTCATTTGTCATTCTGTTTGAATCCATCATTTTGTCTTCATTTCTAAGATTTTTTCTCTACACATGGAATTGAAATACATTTTCAGTATTTTCCAATAGTAATACAAGACAATAATTGTAATAAGTAGAAAACATTTTGATTAACTGAAATGAGAAATCAAAGTGAATATCAAGTTTAATTCCAAAGTAGCCAAAGTAAAAGCATGGCTGACTTAGAGAATTGTTTCCATGTCACTTAGTTTGATCTTACACTTGAAATTCACTTTTAATTCTCACTATAATAAATAACCCTTAAGGGTGCTTCACATTTATATGAGAGAAGAGATGTTAGAAAGTTGAAACTTCTAACCTCCAAACCCAACATTCACTTTCCAAAGAAGTCAGGGACGCTAATATAAAAGGATCTAGGCCTCAATTACCTTTTAACATCTACACTATGATTACAGTGTTATCTAATTCCAATGAATAAATAACGGTAACTCCATGAAACAAACACTCCAAGCATCATTCAGATTTGTTTCATTTGAATCCTTTCCTTTTCTAACTTCTTCATTTCAAGATAAAAACATTTAGTATTAAATATATCAAGTTAATAAAGATGATGAAGAAGTCTTACTACAAGAACTGCATTTAGAAAGAAAATGTAAAACTCGGCATGGCTGTTAATGCCACTTCATAAATCAAAGGGTAAATGTTTATACTGTCCATATTATTAGACTGTTACCTGTGTATTCCAAAATGATTCTTCACTTGGCGTTCTTTTTGGATCCACCATTTTGTCCTGATATCCAATATATTTTCTCTACACATGGAATTGAAATACATTTTCAGGATATTCCAATAGTAATACAAGACAATATGTTTTATTAAGAAGAAAACCCAGACAGGGTTTTTCACTGAAATGAGAATTCAAAGTGAATATCAAGTTTAATTCCAAAGTAGCCGACTTAGAGAATAGTTTCCATGTCAGTTAGTTTGGCCGTACACTTGAAATTCACTTTGAATTCTCACTTTAGTAAGTAACTCTGAGTGTGTTTCACATTTCTCTATAAGAGAAAATAGACTTCAAAATGTTAAAACTTCTATCCCCAAGTTGCTGTGAATCTGTGTAAATGTCCCTTAGACATGGCCAGGAACGTTTTTATAACGGTACTGAATATTTTGGAAACCTTCTTATATCAAGGACTCTGCCATCCATCATAAAAGCACCCTATTACGCAACGTTTACTCTAATTAACTACATTATTTAAACTAAGGCTCAATGAATCTCTGGTTTTCAGCTGATAGTGATGTTGTCTAGGTTATATTTTTGATTCTGCGCTCCTAGACTGAGCACAGCAATCTGTGCATGGTCCTGCCCCCCCTAGCAAAACACAGTGATTTCTGGGAAGGAGAGAAGAGAGGACTGGAGCCAGAAGAGCCAATTCATAAATGCATGACAGATATACAAAACCAGAATGTGTGTGTGTGTGTGTGTGTGTTTGTGTGTATATGCATTTAAACATTTTTTGTTATATTTAACAAGTCAAGTCTTTAGTTATTTTTTTTAGTTTGGAATGAGGGAGGGTTGGGGTTGCTTGGAAATTCTGTGCCTACAGGTGCTCTTCCAGTTAATTCTATATAGAGCAGTAATTCATTTTCAGGAATACTTTATTAATAAAGACTTGAAGGGCATGAGAATACAATGTTATTTATATTTCAATTATATGGCCTACACAGATTATTTGTTCTATCTGTATTTCTGTTGAGATTTGTTTCATTTGAATACTTTCCTTCTCTTAATTCTTCATTCGAAAATAAAACATTTAGTACTAAATATATCAATTTAATAAACATGATCAAGAAACCTTACTACAAAAACTGCATGTAGTAAGGAAACTTAAAACTCGGCATGGCTATTAATGCCGCTTCATAAATCAAAGGGTAAATGTTTATACTGTCCATATTATAGACCGTTACCTGTGCATTCCAGATTGAGTCTTCATTTGCCATTCCGTTTGAATCCATCATTTTGTCTTCATTTCTAAGATTTTTTCTCTACACATGGAATTGAAATACATTTTCAGTATTTTCCAATAGTAATACAAGACAATATGTTTTATTAAGAAGAAATCCCAGACAGGGTTTTTCACTGGAATGAGAATTCAAAGTGAATATCAAATTTAATTCCAAAGTAGCCGAAGTAGAAGCATAGCTAACTTAGAGAATAGTTTCCATGTCAGTTAGTTTGGCCGTACACTTGAAAATCACTTTGAATTCTCACTTTAGTAAGTAACTCTGAGTGTGTTTCACATTTTTCTATAAGAGAAAAGAGACTTTAAAATGTTGAAACTTTTACCCTCACGTTGCTGTGAATCTGTCTAAATGTCCGTTAGACATGGCCAGGAACATTTTTATAACAGTACTGAATATTTTGGAAACCTTATTATATGGACTCTGCCATCTATCATGACAAAGCACTCTATTACGCACCGTTTAATCTAATTTACTACATTATTTAAACCAGGGCTCAATTAATCTCTGTTTTTCAGCTCTGATAGTGATGTAGTCTACGTTATCCTTTTGATTCTGCCCTCCTAGACTGGACACAACGATCTGTGCATGGTCCTGCCTCCCCTAACAAAACACAGTGATTTCCAGGAAGGAAAGAAGAGAAGACTGGAGCCAGAATGGCCAATTCATAAATGCACGACAGATATAAAAAAAACAGAATGTGTGTAAGTGTGTGTGTGTGTGTGTGTGTATACATTTAAACAATTTTTGTGATATTTAACAAGTCAAGTCTCTTTTTTTATTTTTTTTTGGAACATGGGAGGGTTGGGGTTGGTTGGAAATTCTGTGCCTACAGGTGCTCTTCCAGTTAATTCTGTCTAGAGCAGTAATTCATTTTCAGGAATACTTTATTAATAAAGACTTGAAGGGCATGAGAATATAATGCTATTTATATTACAATTATATGGCCTACACAGATTATTTGTTCTATCTGAATTTCTCTTGAGATTTGTTTCATTTGAATACTTTCTTTCTCTAAATTCTTAATTCGAAAATAAAACATTTAGTACTAAATATATAAATTTAATAAACATGATGAACAAACCTTACTACAAAAACTGCATGTAGTAAGGAAATTTAAAACGCGGCATGGCTGTTAATGCCGCTTCATAAATCAAAGGGTAAATGTTTATACTGTCCATATTATTAGACTGTTACCTGTGCATTCCAGGTTGATTCTT
This sequence comes from Pelobates fuscus, assembly GCF_036172605.1. Lineage (NCBI taxonomy): Eukaryota > Metazoa > Chordata > Amphibia > Anura > Pelobatidae > Pelobates > Pelobates fuscus. Next base: position 63,582,618 of record NC_086323.1, on the reverse strand, counting down.
CATTTGCCATTCTGTTTGAATCCATCATTTTGTCTTCATTTCTAAGATTTTTTCTCTACACATGGAATTGAAATACATTTTCAGTATTTTCCAATAGTAATACAAGACAATATGTTTTATTAAGAAGAAAACACAGACAGGGTTTTTCACTGAAATGAGAATTCAAAGTGAATATCAAGTTTAATTCCAAAGTAGCCGAAGTAGAAGCATAGCTGACTTAGAGAATAGTTTCCATGTCAGTTAGATTGGCCGTACACTTGAAATTCACTTTGAATTCTCACTTTAGTAAGTAACTCTGCGTGTGTTTCACATTTCTCTATAAGAGAAAAGAGACTTCAAAATGTTGAAACTTATAACTTCAAATTGCTGTGAATCTGTCTAAATGTCCCTTAGACTTGACCAGGAACGATTTTATAACAGTACTTAATATTTTGGAAACCTTATTATATTAAGGACTCTGCTATCTATCATAAAAGCACCCTATTATGCACTGTTTAATCTAATTAACTACATTATTTAAACCAGGGCTCAATTAATCTCTGGTTTTAAGCTCTGATAGTGAGGTTGTTTACGTTATCCTTTTGATTCTGACCTCCTAGACTTAACACAGTGATCTGTGCATGGTCCCACCCCCACTAAAATACACAGTAAATTTCAGGAAGGAGAGAAGAGAGGACTGGAGCCAGAATGGCCAATTCATAAATGCATGACATATATACAAAACCAGAATGTGTGTATGTGTGTGTGTGTGTGTGTGTGTGTGTGTACATATAAACAATTTGTGCTATATTTAACAAGTCAAGTCTTTTTTTTTTTTGGAATGAGGAAGGGTTGGGGGTTGCTTGAGAATTCTGTGCCTACAGGTGGTAATTCTGTCAAGAGCAATAATTCCTTTTCAGGAATAATTTATTAATAAAGTCTTGAAGGGCATGAGTATACAATGTTATTTATGTTACAATTATATGGCCTACACAGATTATTTGTTCTATCTGTATCTCTGTTGAGATTTGTTTCATTTGAATACTTTCCTTCTCTAAATTCTTCATTCGAAAATAAAACATTTAGTACTAAATATATCAATTTAATAAACATGATCAAGAAACCTTACTACAAAAACTGCATGTAGTAAGGAAACTTAAAACTCAGCATGCCTGTTAATGCCGCTTCATAAATCAAAGGGTAAATGTTTATACTTTCCATATTATTAGACTATTACCTTTACTGACTCAATTAATTCTTCGTTCAGCCTTTGTTTCGGATTCATCATTTTGTTTTGAATTCCAAAATCGGCTGCCTACACATGGAATTGAAATACACATGAAATTGCACATTATTAAACTGTTACCTTTAATTTCAACTTTAGTTCTTCATGTAGCGTTGGATTGCAAGCCATCGTTTTGTCCTGATTTGCAGATTTTTTTCCCTACACATGGAAATGAAAAACATTTTCAGGATATGTCAATAGTAATACAAGACAATTTTTGTATTAAGTAGAAAACACAGACAGGGTTTTTAACTGAAATGAGAAATCAAAGTGAATATCAAGTTTAAGTCCAAAGTAGCCGAAGTAGAAAAATAGCTGACTTAGAGAATTGTTTCCATGTCAGTTAGTTTGGCCGTACACTTGAAATTCACTTTGAATTCTCACTTTAGTAAGTAACTCTGCGTGTGTTTCACATTTCTCTATAAGAGAAAATAGACTTCAAAATGTTAAAACTTCTATCCCCAAGTTGCTGTGAATCTGTCTAGATGTCCCTTAGACATGGCCAGGAACGTTTTTATAACGGTACTGAATATTTTGGAAACCTTATTATATCAAGGACTCTGCCATCTATCATAAAAGAAACCTATTACGCAACGTTTACTCTAATTAACTACATTATTTAAACCAGGGCTCAATTAATCTCTGGTTTTCAGCTCTGATAGTGACATTGTCTAGGTTATCTTTTTGATTCTGCGCTCCTAGACTTAACACAACGAAGGGAGGGTTGGGGGTTGCTTGGAAACTCTGTGCATACAGGTGCTCTTCCAGTTAATTCTGTCAAGAGCAGTAATTCATTTTCAGGAATAATTTATTAATAAAGACTTGAAGGGCATGAGTACACAATGCTATTTATATTACAATTATATGGCCTACACAGATTATTTGTTCTATCCATATATCGGTTGAGATTTGTTACATTTGAATCCTTTCTTTCTTTTAATTTCTTTATTCGAAAATAAAACATTTAGTATTAAATATATCAATTTAATAAAGATTATCAAGAAACCTTACTACAAGAACTGCCTGTAGAAAGAAAACGTAAATCTCGGTGTGGCGGAACCCGCCTCGCCACTGGACATTGGAGGGGCCTGGCTGCCTGCCTCCTACCGGCTGACTATGGCCCCTGGAAAATTGGTACGTTTAAAGAACTATATTTGGGCCTTTAAGGGCCATCCGTGGACCTATTGGGACTTTTGGGATACTGTACCTTTAAGACTGTGGAGCATATTACAGTATACTGCCTTTAATTATATATGTATTTAGGTGTTCAGTTAACCTGGGTTATATGTATGCAGCATTCACCTGATTGTTCGGTAGAATCACTCCATTTATTATACTGAGTGAAACTACCAAACAACCAGACCACCCAGGAATAAGTGTGCCTCCAATTACCGTTAGCAACAATGTTGCAAACGGGTAATTGGCAATCAGTGTAATGTATTCTTTGTCCTCTGGGTGGCCGCCATTCGGGAAACGAACACGTGGCGGCGGCCATCTTAAACTCCCGAACAGCGGTGTTTTGCCGTTGAGTGTCTGGAACTAAAATCGGACACTCGACTAGGGAAACACCGCTGAGACCTCCATACTTCCAGAAGTTCGTATGGGAACTACCGAACGGCATTCGAATCCCCCTTAGGCTCCATAACCCAGGCAATTCGTCTGTTTTCATTCCCTTGTCTGTGACCGACCGCAGGGCCAAAATGCATGGAACTGTTTTCGGATACTTTACCCATGCGGTCGGTCAAATCTTTGGAACCCTATATCTCCCGAACCGTTTATCCGAATGAACTGATTTTTGGATATGTTGTCCCCCTGAATAAGGGCTATCCAGGGATGCTGGATTTAAAGGTGTACCCCCTGTTTTTGGGGTACATCCATAACTTGGCTAAAAATGTGTACCGTATAATTGGGTTTACTGTTATCTGAGGGGAGGGGATGTGTGGGTGGAACCAGGTATGTGATTGGTTATTTTATGCCTCCCCCTGGGTGTGGCCTGTAAGTGTACAAGTGTAATAAAAGCCAGGCTGGATGTGCCAGTCCAGAGTTTCTGTTTTACCCTCAATGTGAAGTGTTGTCTCATTATTGGGGGAGGATTTATTGTATGCTGTTCCAGTTTGACTGCTAGGATTGAAAACCTATTCGTATGGTTCCTATTCAACTGTCTACAGCATTCAGAGGCTTGAGAAGATTCATATGCTGCATCGGTTCGGTGATTGTGGTGTCTGCCAGAGTGCTTGGAGTCCTCAGGAAGCGCTAGGAGCATCCATTAACGGAGGTACCAAGTCGGGGTGCCAGGCGATCCGTTACACTCGGCATGGCTGTTAATGCCGCTTTGTAAATCAAAGGGTAAATGTTTATACTTCCCATATTATTAAACTATTACCTTTACTGCCTCACTGACTTCTTCATGTAGCTTTTGTTTCGGATTCTTCATTTTGTCTTGAATTCTGAAATTGGCTACCTACACATGGAATTGAAATACATTTTCAGGATATGTCAATAGTAATACAAGACAATATTTGTAATAAGTAGAAAACATTTTGATTAACTGAAATGAGAAATCAAAGTGAATATCAAGTTTAATTCCAAAGTAGCCAAAGTAAAAGCATGGCTGACTTAGAGAATTGTTTCCATGTCACTTAGTTTGATCTTACACTTGAAATTCACTTTTAATTCTCACTATAATAAATAACCCTTAAGGGTTCTTCACATTTATATGAGAGAAGAGATGTTAGAAAGTTGAAACTTCTAACCTCCAAACCCAACATTCACTTTCCAAAGAAGTCAGGGACGCTAATATAAAAGGATCTAGGCCTCAATTACCTTTTAACATCTACACTATGATTACAGTGTTATCTAATTCCAATTAATAAATAACGGTAACTCCATGAAACAAACACTCCAAGCATCATTCAGATTTGTTTCATTTGAATCCTTTCCTTCTCTAACTTCTTCATTTGAAGATAAAAACATTTAGTATTAAATATATCAAGTTAATAAAGATGATGAAGAAGTCTTACTACAAGAACTGCATTTAGAAAGAAAATGTAAAACTCGGCATGGCTGTTAATGCCACTTCATAAATCAAAGGGTAAATGTTTATACTGTCCATATTATTAGACTGTTACCTGTGTATTCCAAAATGATTCTTCACTTGGCGTTCTTTTTGGATCCACCATTTTGTCCTGATATCCAATATATTTTCTCTACACATGGAATTGAAATACATTTTCAGGATATTCCAATAGTAATACAAGACAATATGTTTTATTAAGAAGAAAACCCAGACAGTGTTTTTCACTGAAATGAGAATTCAAAGTGAATATCAAGTTTAATTCCAAAGTAGCCGAAATAGAAGCATAGCTGACTTAGAGAATAGTTTCCATGTCAGTTAGTTTGGCCGTACACTTGAAATTCACTTTGAATTCTCACATTAGTAAGTAACTCTGAGTGTGTTTCACATTTTTCTATAAGAGAAAAGAGACTTCAAAATGTTAAAACTTCTATCCCCACGTTGCTGTGAATCTGTGTAAATGTCCATTAGACATGGCCAGGAACGTTTTTATAACGGTACTGAATATTTTGGAAACCTTCTTATATCAAGGACTCTGCCATCCATCATAAAAGCACCCTATTACGCAACGTTTACTCTAATTAACTACATTATTTAAACCAGGGCTCAATGAATCTCTGGTTTTCAGCTGATAGTGATGTTGTCTAGGTTATCTTTTTGATTCTGCGCTCCTAGACTGAACACAGCAATCTGTGCATGGTCCTGCCCCCCCTAGCAAAACACAGTGATTTCCGGGAAGGAGAGAAGAGAGGACTGGAGCCAGAAGAGCCAATTCATAAATGCATGACAGATATACAAAACCAGAATGTGTGTGTGTGTGTGTGTGTGTGTGTGTGTGTTTGTGTGTATATGCATTTAAACATTTTTTGTTATATTTAACAAGTCAAGTCTTTAGTTATTTTTTTTAGTTTGGAATGAGGGAGGGTTGGGGTTGCTTGGAAATTCTGTGCCTACAGGTGCTCTTCCAGTTAATTCTATATAGAGCAGTAATTCATTTTCAGGAATACTTTATTAATAAAGACTTGAAGGGCATGAGAATACAATGTTATTTATATTACAATTATATGGCCTACACAGATTATTTGTTCTATCTGTATTTCTGTTGAGATTTGTTTCATTTGAATACTTTCCTTCTCTAAATTCTTCATTCGAAAATAAAACATTTAGTACTAAATATATCAATTTAATAAACATGATCAAGAAACCTTACTACAAAAACTGCATGTAGTAAGGAAACTTAAAACTCGTCATGGCTGTTAATGCCGCTTCATAAATCAAAGGGTAAATGTTTATACTGTCCATATTATTAGACCGTTACCTGTGCATTCCCGATTGATTGTTCATTTGCCATTCCGTTTGAATCCATCATTTTGTCTTCATTTCTAAGATTTTTTCTCTACACATGGAATTGAAATACATTTTCAGGATATTCCAATAGTAATACAAGACAATTTCTTTTATTAAGAAAAAAACACAGACAGGGATTTTCACTGGAATGAGAATTCAAAGTGAATATCAAACTTAATTCCAAAGTAGCCGAAGTAGAAGGATAGCTGACTTAGAGAATAGTTTCCATGTCAGTTAGTTTGGCCGTACACTCGAAATTCACTTTGAATTCTCACTTTAGTAAGTAACTCTGAGTGTGTTTCACATTTTTCTATAAGAGAAAAGAGACTTTAAAATGTTGAAACTTCTATCCCCAAGTTGCTGTGAATTTGTCTAAATGTCCCTTAGACATGGCCAGGAACGTTTTTATAACGGTACTGAATATTTTGGAAACCTTATTATATCAAGGACTCTGCCATCTATCATAAAAGAAACCTATTACGCAACGTTTACTCTAATTAACTACATTATTTAAACCAGGGCTCAATTAATGTTATTTATATTTCAATTATATGGCCTACACAGATTATTTGTTCTATCTGTATCTCTGTTGAGATTTGTTTCATTTGAATACTTTCCTTCTCTAAATTCTTCATTTCGAAAATAAAACATTTAGTACTAAATATATCAATTTAATAAACATGATGAACAAACCTTACTACAAAAACTGCATGTAGTATGGAAACTTAAAACTCAGCATGCCTGTTAATGCCGCTTCATAAATCAAAGGGTAAATGTTTATACTTTCCATATTATTAGACTATTACCTTTACTGCCTCAATTATTTCTTCGTTCAGCCTTTCTTGCGGATTCATCATTTTGTTTTGAATTCCAAAATCGGCTGCCTACACATGGAATTTTCAGGATATTCCATTAGTAATACAAGACAATTTCTTTTATTAAGAAAAAAACACAGACAGGGTTTTAACTGAAATGAGAAATCAAAGTGAATATCAAGTTTAAGTCCAAAGTAGCCGAAGTTGAAAAATAGCTGACTTAGAGAATAGTTTCCATGTCAGTTACTTTGGCCGTACACTCAAAATTCACTTTGAATTCTCACATTAGTAAGTAACTCTGTGTGTGTTTCACATTTTTCTATAAGAGAAAAGAGACTTCAAAATGTTGAAACTTTCACCCTCACGTTGCTGTGAATCTGTCTAAATGTCCATTAGACATGGCCAGGAACATTTTTATTACGGTACTGAATATTTTGGAAACCTTATTATATGGACTCTGCCATCTATCATGACAAAGCACTCTATTACGCACCGTTTAATCTAATTAACTACATTATTTAAACCAGGGCTCAATTAATCTCTGGTTTTAAGCTCTGATAGTGACGTTGCCTACGTTATCCTTTTGATTCTGCCCTCCTAGACTGAACACAGCAATCTGTGCATGGTCCCACTCCCCACTAACAAAACACAATAATTTCCAGGAAGGAGAGAAGAGAGGACTGGAGCCAGAATGGCCAATTCATAAATGCATGACAGATATACAAAACCAGAATGTGTGTATGTGTGTGTGTGTGTATATATATTTAAACAATTTTGTTATATTTGTCAAGTCTTTATTTTTTTTAGTTTGGAATGAGGGAGGGTTGGGGATTGCTAGAGAATTCTGTGCCTACAGGTGCTCTTCCAGTTAATTCTGTCAAGAGCAGTAATTCATTTTCAGGAATAATTTATTAATAAAGACTTGAAGGGCATGAGAATACAATGTTATTTATTTAACAATTATATGGCCTACACCGATTATTTGTTCTATCTGTATTTCTGTTGAGATTTGTTTCATTTGAATACTTTCCTTCTCTTAATTCTTCATTCGAAAATAAAACATTTAGTACTAAATATATAAATTTAATAAACATGATGAACAAACCTTACTACAAAAACTGCATGTAGTAAGGAAACTTAAAACTCGGCATGGCTGTTAATGCCGCTTCATAAATCAAAGGGTAAATGTTTATACTTTCCATATTATTAGACTGTTACCTGTGCATTCCAGATTGATTGTTCATTTGCCATTCCTTTTGAATCCATCATTTTGCCTTGAATTCTAAGATTTCTTCTCTACACATGGAATTTAAATAATTTCAGTATTTTCCAATAGTAATACAAGACAATATGTTTTATTAAGAAGAAAACACAGACAGGGTTTTGCAATGAAATGAAAATTCAAAGTGAATATCAAGTTTAATTCCAAAGTAGCCGAAGTAGAAGTTTAGTAAGTAACTCTGCGTGTGTTTCACATTTCTCTATAAGAGAAAAGAGACTTCAAAATGTTGAAACTTATAACTTCAAATTGCTGTGAATCTGTCTAAATGTCCCTTAGACATGGCCAGGAATGATTTTATAACAGTACTGAATATTTTGGAAACCTTATTATATTAAGGACTCTGCTATCTATCATAAAAGCACCCTATTATGCACTGTTTAATCTAATTAACTACATTATTTAAACCAGGGCTCAATTAATCTCTGGTTTTAAGCTCTGATAGTGAGGTTGTTTATGTTATCCTTTTGATTCTGACCTCCTAGACTTAACACAGTGATCTGTGCATGGTCTCACCCCCACTAAAAAAACACAGTAAATTTCAGGAAGGAGAGAAGAGAGGACTGGAGCCAGAATGGCCAATTCATAAATGCATGACATATATACAAAACCAGAATATATATATGTGTGTGTGTGTGTGTGTGTGTGTATGTGTGTGTGTACATATAAACAATTTGTGCTATATTTAACAAGTCAAGTCTTTTTTTTATTTTTTTGGGATGAGGAAGGGTTGGGGGTTGCTTGAGAATTCTGTGCCTACAGGTGGTAATTCTGTCAAGAGCAATAATTCCTTTTCAGGAATAATTTATTAATAAAGACTTGAAGGGCATGAGTAAACAATGTTATTTATATTTCAATTATATGGCCTACACAGATTATTTGTTCTATCTGTATCTCTGTTGAGATTTGTTTCATTTGAATACTTTCCTTCTCTAAATTCTTCATTTCGAAAATAAAACATTTAGTACTAAATATATCAATTTAATAAACATGATGAAGAAACCTTACTACAAAAACTGCATGTAGTAAGGAAACTTAAAACTCAGCATGCCTGTTAATGCCGCTTCATAAATCAAAGGGTAAATGTTTATACTTTCCATATTATTAGACTATTACCTTTACTGCCTCAATTATTTCTTCGTTCAGCCTTTCTTGCGGATTCATCATTTTGTTTTGAATTCCAAAATCGGCTGCCTACACATGGAATTGAAATACATTTTCAGGATATGTCAATAGTAATACAAGACAATATTTGTATTAAGTAGAAAACACAGACAGGGTTTTTAACTGAAATGAGAAATCAAAGTGAATATCAAGTTTAAGTCCAAAGTAGCCGAAGTAGAAACATAGCTGACTTAGAGAATTGTTTCCATGTCACTTAGTTTGATCTTACACTTGAAATTCACTTGGAATTCTCACTATAATATATTACCCTAAAGGGTGCTTCACATTTATATATATATGAGAGAAGAGATGTTAGAAAGTTGAAACTTCTAACCTCCAAACCCAACATTTACTTTCCAAAGAAGTCAGGGACGCTAATATAAAAGAATGTAGGCCTCAGTTACCTTTTAACATCTACACTATGATTACAGTGTTATCTAATTCCAATTAATAAATAAAGGTAGGGGGGCGTGGCTTGGAGGCCGAGAGACATGGCAGCTTAAACCAAGTGCTCCCTGCAGGCTTATCACGAATCCTCGTCCATCCGCTCACTAAAACCGCAAAATGGGTAAAACTCTCAGCACAGCACACGTCGGTAAGCCCGCCGACACACCCAAAGGCACCCCGGCTTCCTCGCTACATAAATACTTGAAGACCCCGGCGGACCTGGCTTCACAGGCCTCAACTGACTCCGGGACCTTGTGGGCCTCGCGCCCACACTCCCCGAGCACAGGACTCCACACAGAGTCGCCTGACTCTCCCTCCCACCCGGAGAACGCACCGGAATGGGTGACCCTGATACGGGCACTACCCACTAAGTCAGACCTCAAGGAGGCGAACACTGAACTCCGAAACTCCATCACCGCGGAACTCCACTCCCTCCGCGAGGACCTTCAAGGCCTACACCAGATCCTCACCCAGGTGGGTCTTGGACCCCACATGCGCAGTTGGGTCGAGGCCATGTATGACAGACCCACGGCACACGTAATAGTGAACGGGGCACTAACAGACGAGTTCCCTATATACAATGGCACCCGTCAGGGGTGCCCACTATCCCCGTTGCTCTTCGTCCTTGCCCTTGAACCCTTTATGACAGCTATCAGACAACACCACGACATCACAGGCATACAAACGGGGGACACACACCACAAAGTGGCCGCCTACGCAGACAACCTCCTTTTTTTTGTTAATAGACCAGAGATCTCCCTCCCCAACATACTTCAAGCCTTCAAGACATTCGGAGACATCTCCAATCTAAAAATAAACTACTCCAAATCCTACATCCTGAACGCTGACTTACCCAACGGCCGAGTCTCCCCTCTCCGCGCTAGCTTCCCATTTCAGTGGACAGAACATAAAATACGCTACCTGGGTACGTGGCTGACCAAGCAGAGGGAGGACCTATACAGGGAAAATTTTACCCCCATGTTAAATTTATTCAAGAGAGAACTAACTGAATGGTCCTACCCACATATTTCGTGGCTAGGAAGGATCCAGGTTACTAAAATGAACCTCCTCCCACGCCTACTCTACCTGTTTCAAACGCTCCCCATAACAATCCCCAACGGATTCTTTACAGCTCTACGCTCGATGACAGGTAGCTACATATGGAACGGGAAAAGAGAACGGGATTAAGTTCCAGGCCCTTACTATGCCCAAGGAGAGGGGAGGGCTGGCCATCCCTGACTTCCACCTATACTACACGACAGGAAACTTACAGAGAGTCATGGAATGGACCAAGACCATGTCCACAAACTGTGGAAGGTAGTAGAAGAGACAGAGCAGGCAGGACCAGTATCGGTCCTACCATGGTGCTCCGGGGGTGGCCTCGGCCGAGGATGCTCCTCCTTAGCACAACATACCCTACGGGTATGGCACAGGGCGTCTCGAGTACATGTTCTCACCCAACACCCTTCGCCCCTGCTGCCCCTAATCCACAACCAGGACTTCCCCCCTGGCCTCGATCCAAGCGCCTTCAGAGACATCATCCGCAAGCCCATCCCCAGGCTACACCACATATACACACACACCAGCCGGAAAACACTCGCTAACCTGACAGAAAATACGCCCCCTACATTCCTACAAACCTTCAAATACAAGCAGCTATCAAACTACATAGACTCCCTACCCGGGGGACGGGCCCATGCTAGAAGCCCGACTACCTTCGAAGAGCACTCTCTCCACCCAGACCCTCTACCCCACAGCATATCATTCATATACTCACTGTTACAAAGGGAGACTCCGACAGAGATTCCGGCCTTCAAGGGCAAATGGGAAACCATACTAGGGAAGACATTTACCGAGACAGAGTGGGAAAAAATATGCTACCTCACACACCACTGTTCTACTTTCACTAAGACACAGGAGACGGCATTTAAACTACTGAGCCACTGGTACCGTACCCCACATAAACTCCATGCAATAGACCCCTCACACTCCGACTTATGTTGGCGATGTGAAGAAGCACAGGGCACCACACTGCACTTATGGTGGAAGTGCTGCAGAATTAAACCATTCTGGAAGGGCATACACGCCATCCTGGTGAAATTCTCAGACGCACCTCCACCACTGGAGCCAGCGGCGATGCTACTACACCACACGACCATACCCAGATCCCGATACAATAAATCCATGACCATTAGGATCCTTAATGTGGCCAAACAGGTAATACCACAATATTGGAGACAAGATAGCCCCCCCCCCCCCCTTAGGACATGGTTCAACCAAATGGAAGAACTCAGGGCGATAGAAGAACTACACTCGGGAGCGACTAATACCATGGCAAAATACATGGAGATCTGGACACACTGGATAGTATCCACTACACAGGTAGACTTCGACACCCAACTGGACGTAGAGGACCCACCTGACGGAACTAACGCCCATGACTGACTCCGCCACCCTGTCTACTCGTTTCCCTACACTACCTGTATCCCCCCCCCTCTCTCCGACCTGCTCCCTCCCCCCACTTTCCCCCCCCCCTTATTTTCTCCTGCTAACCTCACTAGAGCCGCGGACCCATACATTGAAGACATTGGGAAATATCTGACCACTCGATAGTGGAATCACGAGTTCTAATAGGCATACATCACACGACATCTACAGGGATTTGGGAACCACTGACACAATACCGATCAGTCCCCTCCTCACTCACTAAACCAGGACCGCACACACATGCTAGACCTAGTTGCCCTGACAGGAACTAGAGAGGCAGCGGAATGCAGTCAACCGAGGGGGACACACAACCACAACAATGGAAACCTGACCAATGTTTTGCTGAATAGGGACCTGCGAGTCCATCACTGATGTAGGCCTGCGTGCCCGAATGCCTACTTGCTATGTTCTGGCACACGTTGTACTTGCTATGTTCTGGCACACGTTGTGCCCTACCTACAATGTTCTCAAAGTCTCAAAGTCTCACTGCGAAAGTCAAATATACGCTTGAAGAGACCTGCAATAAAAACATGCTAATAAAAACATATTTACAAAAAAAAAATAAAGGTCTCTCCATGAAACAAACACTCCAAGCATCATTCAGATTTGTTTAATTTGAATCCTTTCCTTCTCTAACTTCTTCATTTGAAGATAAAAATATTTAGTATTAAATATATCAAGTTAATAAAGAGGGTGAACTGCATGTAGAAAGAAAAGGTAAAACTCGGCATCGCTGTTAATGCCGCTGTGTAAATCAAAGGGTAAATGTTTATACTGTCCATATTATTAGACTGTTACCTGTGCATTCCTACTTGATTCTTCACTTGCCATTCCTCTTGGATCCATCATTTTTTCCTGATATCCAAGATATTTTCTCTACAAATGGAATCAAAATACATTATCAGGATATTCCAATAGTAATACAAGACAATATTTTTTATTAAGAAGAAAACACAGACAGAGTTTTTCACTGAAATGAGAATTCAAAGTGAATATCAAGTTTAATTCCAAAGTAGCCGAAGTAGAAGCATAGCTGACTTAGAGAATAGTTTCCATGTCAGTTAGTTTGGCCGTACACTTGAAATTCACATTGAATTCTCACTTTAGAAGGTAAATCGGACCGTGTTTCACATTTCTCTATATGAGAAAAGAGACTTCAAAATGTTGAAACATTTACCCTCACGTTCTGTGAATCTGTCTAAATGTCCGTTAGACATGGCCAGGAACATTTTTATAACAGTACTGAATATTTTGGAAACCTTATTATATGGACTCTGCCATCTATCATGACAAAGCACTCTATTACGCACTGTTTAATCTAATTTACTACATTATTTAAACCAGGGCTCAATTAATCTCTGGTTTTCAGCTCCGATAGTGACGTTGTCTAGGTTATCTTTTTGATTCTGCCCTCCTAGACTGAACACAGCAATCTGTGCATGGTCCCACTCCCCCTAACAAAACACAGTAAATTTAAGGGAAGGAGAGAAGAGAGGACTGGAGCCAGAATGGCCAATTCATAAATGCATGACATATATACAAAACCAGAATGTGTGTGTGTGTGTGTGTATACATTTAAACAATTTTTGTTATATTTAACAAGTCAAGTCTTTATTTATTTTTTAGTTTGGAATGAGGGAGGGTTGGGGTTGATTGAGAATTCTATGCCTACAGGTGCTCTTCCAGTTAATTCTGTCAAGAGCAGTCATTCATTTTCAGGAATAATTTATTAATAAAGACTTGAAGGGCATGAGTACACAATGTTATTTATATTAAAATTATATGGCCTACACAGATTATTTGTTCTATCTGTATCTCTGTAGAGATTTGTTTCATTTGAATACTTTCCTTCTTTAAATTCTTCATTCGAGAATAAAACATTAGTACTAAATATATCAATTTAATAAACATGATGAACAAACCTTACTACAAAAACTGCATGTAGTAAGGAAACTTAAAACTTAAAATTTCACAGAGGGGGAAAAGGGGGATACACACAGGGGGAATGAACTGCACGGGGGGGGGGAATTCACACAGGGGGGAGGGGGCTGCACATAGATAGGGAAAGGGGGCTGCACAGAGAGGGGGAAGGGGGCTGCACAGAGGGGGAAAAGGGGGATTCACACAGGGGGGAATTAACTTCACAGAGGGGGGAAATGGGGATTCACACAGGGGGAGGGTGCTGCATACAGAGGGGGCTGCGCAAAGGGGGGATTAACTGCACAGAGGGGGGGAAACAGGGATTCACACAGGGGGGAATGAACTGCACAGAGGAGGGAAAGGGGGAAATTAACTGCACACAGGGGGGGAAGGGGGCTGCACAGAGAGGGGAAAGGGGGCTGCACAGAGAGGGGAAAGGGGGCTGCAAAAAGGGGGGAGTGGGCTGCACAAAGGGGTGACTGAACTGCACAGAGGGGGAAAGGGGAATTCACACAGGGGGAGGGGGCTGCACAGAGAGGGAAAGGGGGCTGCACGGAGAGGGAAAAGGGGGATACACAGAGGGGGTAAGGGGCTGCAAACAGGAGGAAGGGGTTGCACAAAGAGGGATGGGCAGCACACAAGAGTGCCAAGGGGACAAGAGTTCCAAGTGTATTTTGATATTAAGATTAATACATTTTTTTATCTGCATTTTATGCTTTGGGGGCTGTCTTACATCTGCTGAAGCCTGCTGCTGAAGCCTGCTATTCCGGCTATGTGATGGCGATGTCATCGAGATCACATGATTTTCTAGGACCTGGGATGTCAGGCAAGTTCCCTCCTACACGACCTTAAGGACAGCATTGAACACCCGCCGTCCTTAAGGAGTTAATAGAGACTTAAGGAACATAGGTATGCAATATTAGATTTTTTATTACAGATTTCTTTTTTTTCTATCTGTACCTCTGAATTTGTTTTCATTTGCATCCTTTCCTCCTCTAACTTTTTCATCTGAAAATAAAAACATTTAGTATGAACCCCTCTATGCCGTCCCCATTTAAATGGGCTTTAAAGCCGTTGCGGCGGCATGGAACGCCGTAACGACTTTCAGCCCCAGGAGGTAAGATTTACTTACCTCCGCCGCAATCCTCTTCGGCAGGACTGCCTGACAGTCCAGTCAGCCCTCCCATGGCAAATCATGGCCCCCTATAGCTGGCTGTGGATCTGGCAGCAGGGGGACTGTCTGAGCTGTCAGACAGTCCCCGTGCTGGTGGGAAGTATAACATAAATTAATTAAACATGTTTAAAATTAGTTAAAAGTATTTATATATATATATATATATATATATATATAAAATATATATATATTATATCTTATATCTTATATATATGTAACGTCATACGTAGTGTATTTTAAAGTTAATATAAGCACATATATTGGTATTAAAATACACTTAGAATGAAGTTACATATATATAAGATATATATTATATATATATATATATAAAATACATATATATATATTTTATATCTATATATATATATATATGTATAATTACAAGAATAAATAAATACAATAATAAAATAAATAAAAAAAAAAAAAATTAAATTAAATTATATATACATATGTAATTTAATTCTACCTGTATTTTGTTGTTAACATATATATGTTGGTAACAAAATACACTTAGAATGACATTCTATATATATATATATATATATATATATATATATATATATATATATATATATATATATAAAATACAAATAACCGCAAATATATATATATATATATATATATATATACACACAATACACAAGATCCAGCGCACTCTCCTATCTACTAAACAGCAACTTCAATGTTGACAGATTTGATTAATTTTTAAAAGGTTTTGTTTAAAAACACCTTATCTAGGCAAAAAATAATGGGGATTTAGTTACATTATATGATCATACATTGCATAAGCCTGCCACAACGTCAATGTACCCCATCTTTGGCAGGTCCTACTCTCACAGTCTAATGTCTGCTCTTATGAGATTAACCCACTTACTTGGGGAACAAATTCCATCTGAGTCTCTCTGCAGTACAAGACTAAATAGGGACCTGAGATGAGGCACCTGTGACAGGGAGGGGTGCAAAACCAAGGAGTTGGCTAGACTCCCAAATATATATATATATGGAACATGGGGGGGTGGTTGCACTCACCTGAACATGCTTAAATGGGGTGCTGCTGGGGGCCATATTATACAATACACAAGATCCAGCGCACTCTCCTATCTACTAAACAGCAACTTCAATGTTGACAGATTTGATTAATTTTTAAAAGGTTTTGTTTAAAAACACCTTATCTAGGCAAAAAATAATAATAATAATAATATCATAAGAGCAGACATTAGACTGTGAGAGTAGGACCTGCCAAAGATGGGGTACATTGACGTTGTGGCAGGCTTATGCAATGTATGATCATATAATGTAACTAAATCCCCATTATTTTTTGCCTAGATAAGGTGTTTTTAAACAAAACCTTTTAAAAATTAATCAAATCTGTCAACATTGAAGTTGCTGTTTAGTAGATAGGAGAGTGCGCTGGATCTTGTGTATTGTATAATATGGCCCCCAGCAGCACCCCATTTAAGCATGTTCAGGTGAGTGCAACCACCCCCCCATGTTCCATATATATATATATATATATATACATATATATATATAATTACATAAATGATTACATAAGTATACACGTAGAATTTAAATACATATATATATGTATATATATTAGAATTCTAAGTGTATATTTAAGTAATCTTTTAACATAATTGTGATTCAATTAATTAAAATTTGATTGACGTGTCTGACTACCCAGGCAGAAAGTGCAGAGAATGTAATTCGCAATAACTATATTTAACCCTGTAACTTTCCAAGACACCATAAAACCTGTACATGGGGGGTACTGTTTTACTCGGGAGACTTTGCTTAACATGTTTGTGATGATATTTTCAGTAAAAGTGAAATTTTTTGCATTTTTCACACACAAACGGCACTTTTACTGACAATATTATTGTTGTAATGTTTTACTGTTTTGAAACACTTTTGTTTGTGTTCAGTGAAGTCTCCCAAGTATAACAGTACCCCCATGTACAGGTTTTATGGTGTTTTGGAAAGTTAGAGAGTTAAATATAAGGCTTGTATTTCATTTTTTTCACATTGAAATTTGCCAGTTTGGAAATGTTGCCATTGAGACCGTATGGTAGCCCAGGAATGAGAATTACCTGCATGATTGCATACCATTTGCAAAAGTAGACAACCTAAAGTATTGCAAATGGGGTATGTCCAGTCATTTTTAGTAGCCACTTTAGTAGTCACAAACACTGGTCAAATATTAGTTTTTTGCTTTTTACACACAAAAACAAATATGAACGCTAACTTTGACCAGTGTTTGTGACTAAGTGGCTACTAAAAAGACTGGACATACCCCACTTGCAATACCTTGGGTTGTGTACTTTTGTAAATGTTATGCTATCATGGGGTAATTCTCATTCCTGGGCTACCACATGGTCTCAAAGGCAACATTACTAATCTGACAAATTTTAATGTGAAAAAAATGAAAAATTGAATGTGCTATATTTGGCCCTGTAACATTCCAAAACACCATAAAACCTGATAATGGGGGGTACTGTTCTACTCGTAAGACATTGCTGAATACAAATATGTGCATTTTATTGCAGTAAAAGCGAATTGTATCATGACATTTACCGCTAAAATGTCAGACGGAACTACAGGTTTTTTTTTTCAAATCTTAATTTCTCACCGTTTTTTTTCTTATTTTATTCATAATAAAATGTGTTTCATATATGAATAGTTCATGAGAAATTAAAGCCCTGTTTCTCCTGAACAAAATGATATATAATAAGTGTGGGTGCACTTAATGTGAAAGAGGTGAATTACGGTTGAACAGACATATTGACTCTATTGACTCCGTCCTGAAGGGGTTAAATATATTAATTTAATAAAAATGATCAAGAAACTGCGTGTAGTAAGAAAACTTAAAACTCGGCATGGCTGTTAATGCCGCTTCATAAATCAAAGGGTAAATGTTTACACTTTGCACATTATTAAACTGTTACCTTTAATTTCAACTTTAGTTCTTCATGTAGCGTTGGATTGCAAGCCATCGTTTTGTCCTGATTTGCAGATTTTTTTCCCTACACATGGAAATGAAAAACATTTTCAGGATATGCCTATAGTAATACAAGACAATAGTTTTTATTACAAAGAAAACAGACAAGGTCAAGTTAAGGGTGTTGGCCTCCTCAAACGTGTTTCTTAACATGATAGTGTCAAGAAAACACATTTGTATTCCTGACACTATATTGGTCTTTTAATAAATCTGCTCACTCCCTTGCCACTTGACTTTATTCTTATTTATCTTTTCTTCCTAGTGTCTGATCTCAAAACATTTTCTTCTGCTCTGCCCATGATGTATGTGGGATCGATTTTACTCATGGATTTTAGGTAAATTTGAATGGCAACTGAAACAGAACCTTAATTTAAGCTCTGGCCTATGGTTTAGTAAATTTTGATATCTTACAATGGCCCCAATTTTCAAATTATTTTTGTAAAACTTTTGAAAATATTAAAGTATCCAATATATATTATATATAAAAATATATATATATATATATAAGTATATATAAAAAATATTTATAGATAGTATAGAAAGAAAGTAGAGAGAGTGATTCAGGTCGCTGAGGGTTTGTGGGGGGTAACCCCTAAACGTAAAAGTACAAGGATGCCAAAAGGGGGAGATGAAAGTATCTAGCTAAGGTCCCCTTAAGATCCTGGTACTATTACAACAACCCTATGTAGTCTTAGTAGATAATAAAATAAAATATAACTTTTTATTTGATTTGTTAAAATTACTTTATGTGAAAAGATACTAAAAAAGAGGGGAACGAAAAAAGGAGAAAATGATTGCTTAGGCCGTGTTACCCCTGTTGGGTGGTAGCACCCGTAGCACAGGGATTTAGGGGGTACAAATATAGAGAAGCTAAAGAGAATGGTATCAATTTACCCAATAATCCCTCAACTCCCATCACCCTGTGCCACCGTGCCGTGGCAGCAAAAACTCCTTCCCCTCTACAGAGAAAACAGTAGCCGAACTGTCTAGGTGGCTACCTACCTAAATGTTTGTAAAATCATAAAGCAGGGTGGCTACACTTGTACTTTTTCCTTTTTCTTTAGTTAAAAAATATTTATGTTAAAATAATCATGGTAAAAATATTAAACCATTTATGATCAAAAACACCGTACTGGTCATTGCCAACTTTTATAGTCTTGACTACTATATAGTCATATATATATGGAAGATACATATGATATCTTCCATATATATATATATATATATATATATATATATATATATATATATATATATATATATACTACTTCTGCTCATTACTTTTTAAGAATAATTTATTTTCCTGACACCCAATCCACTTTAATAATTACATTACATTTTTAAATATCAATCATCAAGTTTGAGTTCATAAATAAAATAAGTCTACTTACTTTCAGGAATTTCAATACAAAACAGGAAAATGAAAATATTCAAGTTATTCGAATTAAATTCTGCACCAGTGAGTAGAGAACCTTTCTCAAAGCCTCCAAATACACTAGTAAAGGCATTTGGTTTAAGCTGTGAATATGTATGCAAGGTTGGTGACATCACAAATGCAGCATGACATCACTAGATAATTAGATATCCCTACACCATAGCCTCAATTTAATATGCTTTACAAATGATTCAATAAATACTGTTAGAAAAACTCTCCAAATGTTGTATCTAGGAAAATTAAACTCGCTCAAACTCTCATCACTCCTGGGCGCCAGCAATGACCATAGTACACATCAATCCCAATACAAAGAAAGAAGTTACTTGCACTCTTCCCCCCAAATCCCTATACATATTTAAACAAATAGAGGTTATTTAGTTTCTCCTATGGCCATGAGAGACTTTAGCCCACCTGCCACGTAAAAAAAATACCCCTTTCTGTCTCATTAGATATTTCTTTGCCAGAAGCTCAATGAAAAGGCAAGGTGAAAGGTTAGTGTAGGACCCACCTGAGAGGTTCACCTTGACTTCTTTCTTTGTATTGGGATTGATGTGTACTATAGTCATTGCTGGCGCCCAGGAGTGATGAGAGTTTGAGCAAGTTTAATTATTCATGTTTGACAGTTTTATTATTGCTTTTCAGCATTTGGCTACGTTTTTAGGTAGGCAGATATTTGACAAACTGTGATCATAGTTGGAATTAGTTATGATAACACATTTTTTGATATCATATTTGATTGCCATTTGTATGGTCTTATTTACGGCACAGAGTTCGGCTGACTGCTTTTGGGACCAATGTATCCAGGGCCGGACTGGGTATGAAAACCAGCCCTGGAAAAAATTACATACCAGCCCCATAGCATTGCGGAGTCATCAGAATTCAGCTTAACAGCCCATTAAAATGCGGACGGCATATAACGCCGTAACAGCGTTAAAGGGACACTATAGTCACCCAGACCAATGAAGTGGCCTGGGTGCAATGTCCCTCAGTTTTAACCCTTCACATGTAAACATAGCAGTTTCAGAGAAACTGCTATGTTTACATTTGCGGTTAATCCAGCCTCTAGTGGCTGTCTTCCGGACAGACACTAGAGGCGCATCTGCGACGTTGGAGGCACATTTCGCCTCCATCGCGCAGAGTGTCCATAGGAAAGCATTGAGAAATGCTTTCCTCTGGACACTTTGAATGCACGCGCGGCCATGCGCATTCAGCACCAGTGACGTCGGACGAGGGAGCTGACGTCAGACAGGGAGGAGAGGTCACCAGCGCCGAGGGAGCCTGGCGCTGGATTAAGGTAAGTAACTGAAGGGATTTTAACCCCTTCAGCGCCACGGGAGGGAGACCCTGAGGGTGTGGGCACCCTCAGGGCACTAAAGTGTCAGGAAAACCACTTTGTTTTCCTGACACTATAGTGATCCTTTAAGAGTTTAAGGGGTTATTTTGGCCTGGGGAAGCCGAATGGTTATACACCTATGCTCTAAACCAGGAGTAGACATCCTTTGCCACTCCAGATGTTGTGGACTACACCTCCCATGATGCTTTGCAAGCCTTAATGGAGATGTAGTCAAAAAACAAAGGGAGTGTCAAAGGTGCACTAAACCAAAAATATATAATACAGTTCCTACCCCATAAATATAATATTTAATGCTCTCATCCAACCCCCTTCCCTCCACAATTCCTAATAAATATATTACAAATATAATTCACCCTGTAGCCCCCTCTATTTACATTTCCTTCTACACACACACACACATATATATATATATATATATATATATATATATATATATATAAATATTCATTGGGCCACAAATATAAATGTAAAAAATATAATCATTGCCTCATCTCAAATTCCCAAGTCAGATCTTTCCCGCCCCCCCCTATCTAATACACTGCTGACCCCCCCTAATATACTGCTGTCACCCCCCTCCTCTAATATACTGCTGACCCCTCCCTCCCCTAATACATAGTTGACCCCCTCCCCAATACATTACTGCCCCCCTTCTTCCCCTCCCCAATACATTACTGCCCCCCTTCTTCCCCTCCCCAATACATTTCTGCCCCCCCTTCTTCCCCTCCCCAATACATTGCTGTCCCCCTTCTTCCCCTCCCCAATACATTACTGCCCCCCTTTCTTCCCCTCCCCAATAGATTACTGCCCCCCTTCTTCCCCTCCCCAATACATTACTGCCCCCCTTCTTCCCCTCCCCAATACATTACTGCCCCCCTTCTTCCCCTCCCCAATACATTACTGCCCCCCCTTCTTCCCCTCCCCAATACATTACTGCCCCCCCTCCCCAATACATTACTGCCCTCCCCTTCCCCAATATATTACTACCCTCCCCTTCCCCAATACATTACTGCCCCCCTCCCCAATACATTACTGCCCCCTCCCCAATACATTACTGCCCCCTCCCCAATACATTACTGCCCTCCCCTTCCCCAATACATTACTGCCCTCCCCTTCCCCAATACATTACTGCCCCCTCCCTCCCCAATACATTACTGCCCCCTCTTCCCCCCAATACATTACTACCCCCCTCCCCAATACATTACTTCCCTCCCTCCCCAATACATTACTCCCCTCCCTCCCCAATACATTACTCCCCTCCCCAATACATTACTGACCCCCCTCCCCAACACATTACTGCCCCCCTCCCCAATACATTACTGCCCCCTTCCCCCTCCCCAATACATTACTGCCCCCCCTCCCCAATACATTACTGCCCCCCCTCCCCAATACATTACTGACCCCCCTTCCCCAATACATTACTGCCCCCCCTTCCCCCCTCCCCAATACACTACTGCCCCCCTCCCCAAATACATTACTGACCCCCCTCCCCAAATACATTACTGACCCCCCCTCCCCAATACATTACTGCCCCCCTCCCCAAATACATTACTACCCCCCCTCCCCAAATGCATTACTGCCCCCCTCCCCAAATACATTACTGACCCCCCTTCCCAAATACATTACTGGCCCCCTCCCCAATACATTACTGCCCCCCCTCCCCAAATACATTACTGCCCCCCTCCCCAAATACATTACTGACCCCCCCTCCCCAATACACATTACTGACCCCCCTCCCCAATACACATTACTGACCCCCCTCCCCAATATACATTACTGACCCCCCTCCCCAAATACATTACTGACCCCCCTCCCCAAATACACATTACTGACCCCCCTCCCCAAATACACATTACTGACCCCCCTCCCCAAATACATTACTGACCCCCCTCCCCAAATACATTACTGCTCCCCCTCCCCAAATACACATTACTGCCCACCCTCCCCAATACACATTACTGACCCCCCTTCCCAAATACATTACTGTCCCCCCTCCCAATACATAATACAATAGGTCCCCCAAGCCCCCTTATTCTTACCTTCAACAACAGTTCAGGGAAGAGAGGCCGCGATGCAGTCTCTGTAGAGCCGCCGCCGCGCAGCCGGCGGATGTGACGTCATGCCGTCATTTGACGCTCACATCCGGCGGCTGACAGGAAGTAGCTGTGCCCTCGCAGAGCAAGCAGTAGCGGCCGGCGCAGGTGTGGCTGCGGCCGTGAGGTCGTGGCTGCGGCCGCACGGCCGCATTAGCAAACAGAAAAAAAAGTGCAGCCACATGTCAAAGCGGCCCCAGGGCTGGCGGCCTACCGGGAAATTTCCCGGTATCCCGGTAGGCCAGTCCGGCCCTGAATGTATCCTATAGATACATTAGTGTAATCACCTATCCAGGCGATTCCGATACCTGCAACTAATTTCCGTTCATTAGCAACGGTGTGGTGATATGAACAACCATCAATGTATACCCAGAGTAGTGGTCGACAGTATTCTTTGTCATAAACTTTATAAGGGGATAGCAATTGCTGTTCTAGGAAATCATTTCCCGTGCCATTAAAATCTAGAGATGGAGCAGTACAGTCATGTAAGTCTGCTAAACCTTGGGAAACTGGGCTCACTCAAAACTTGCGACATCTGTGGCATTGTGCTGTGTGATAAAACTGCACATTTTAGAGTGGCATTTTATTGTGGCCAGCCTCAGGCACACCTTCGCAATATCATGCTGTCTAATCAGCATCTTGATATGCCACACCTGTGAGGTGGATGGATTATCTCAGCAAACGAGAAGTGCTCACTAACACAGATTTAGACAAATTTGTGAACAATATTTGAGAGAAATGGGCCTTTTGTGTACCTAGAAAAAGTCTTAGATGTTTAAGTTGAGCACATGAAAAATGGGGACAAGAAAGTGTTGCATTTAAAATTTTGTTCAGTGTATTTATAACGTACTTCTAGCGGCAATCCCTGTAAGGATAGAGTACATGCCGATTGTTAGAGAGATTACCGTCATTGATTCTTTCACTCTGCAAATATTGTACAGGTTGTTGAGCAGTTTTAACAATAATTTTCTCACCTTGGATGTAGCTACAAAAATTTTGTATTTGATATACCTTACCATCAAGACCTTCTGCAATATCACTAATAAAAATATTAAAGAGAATGGGTCCAAGTACAGATCCCTGAGGATCTCCGTCCACTGAGTGGTCTCCGTACACTGGTAGATGAAACACAAGCTTATAAAGCACATCAAACAAGGGCTGAGCACTGGCTATTAAACACCTTTGCAGGTCGGTAGAGTCCATCGGCAGATTGTTGGCCAAGGATACTAGAAAGTGCTGTCCGAGTGAGAAACATAGAATGTGACGACAGATAAGAATCATTCGGCCTATCTAATCTGCCCAATGTGATGGACAGTAAGAAAGGTACGTCAGTCAGCTGATGCCCCCTCTCAAGGTCCATTCCCGCTATGTGCTAGGAGGTGATGATGGGGATTGCCTTTGTGTGTCCCGATGCTCTGGGTTTACCCCTTCCTCCTCTTTAAGGAGTAGCGGAGCGTCTTGCTGGACTGTCGCTGCCGGCTGCGGTATGGTCTCCGTCTGTGCGGGTGATGCTTCGGTGCTGAGTCACTGACAGACTTCTTCTCGAGTAGACTTGCAGTTGGCAATATTGGTGTGGGAGCTGCTGGTTTCGGAGGTTGTGCGGTTCGGCCAGCCATTCTGATCCAGAATTGTTCACATATAGCGTCAAATCTAGCATTGAAGAGGGTTCTCCATTTCTGGCTCTCCAGCTCTGCTTGTGAGTGTGGAGGCACAGTTGCGGCAGCCATTTTTGGTATGTCAAAATTTGAAATAAGATAGAAATATAGACCACCCAGGTGCAGTGAATATACAATAAATTAAAAGGGTAATTACCCCTTTTTCCATGGTATAGTAGAAGTATTACACTGTAATATCTGCCCTAAGTTTAAATAAAAACATTTATCCTGGGTAATTATTGAACAGGATGCTTTTTACAGGTGGAAATATAATTTTAAATTGAGACACAGAGAGGGATTTTGGATCCACAGACTTAAAACACTTCAGCCATTTGATTTAGTTTGATTTTTATGATTGAAATTTTTTTTTTTATAATTTCTATTTTTAGTTTTATTTTAATTTTTTTATTTTCTATTTTTATTTTTAAGCCATTTTATTGTTTGAGATGAGTGTCTCCAAATTCCCTCTCCATTGTCATGCTAGACACATTTTATATCTAACTGTATACTTTAATATATATCTGGTGGTACCTTTGTTTCTGTGGATTGGTGATATGCACTTATAACTTGTATTTTTATTGTCTATACCACATATAGAGGATTATGAATTGTTATCATGTATCTATAAATATGGGAAATGCTGTTTGAAGAATTTTGCATATTATAAACACCTCTGGGCTGATCGCTTAATATTATTCTTTTTGTTCTATGTTGCCACGGATGGGGAAAGATTCCCCACATATATGTTTGGACGATTTGGAACGCATTATGCATGCGTTCCAGACTCATTGACGTCATCTAGTGCAGAGGATTCAACGTCCGGGTATATGGAACGCATTTGCGTTCCGAAAAAACTACCGGAAGAGCAAGTAAAAACATACGAGAAGAGGAGAAGCAATTGGTGAACTGCCGAAAGAGGGGGATTTAAAAGAAGAAGCTCCGGTTTTGCTTATTATAGCACTTTATTGATGCACTTACTAGTACTTTGTATGTACTTCTGAAGAAGTCTATATGTTAGACGAAACACGTAGAGTCAGTTTTTATTTACTTTAGAGTTTTTATTTGTATGCTGCTGTTTTATTTAGCCTTAGAATTTTGTGTATGTTCCAGCCACTGATACTGTTGGGATTGGACTGGAGATCACATTTGATGGGCTTGTGACCTATTTCCACTTTGTAAGTGTGATAATTAAAGCGTGTAATTTTTACTTTTCAACAATGTTGCACAATGGTATCTTTAATTTCTTTTCATGTAAATCCTCGGAATGCTGAATATTGTGGAACCTGGGGACATCTATGATTGATGAGCTTGACTATCTGCTACTCTGTGAGTGCAACTTTAAACACTGGGGGGATCTTTAACTTAAAACGTTATTACCCTATGAGTTCACTTTCCATGTTATATTTTTAGGTTTATTTGTTTTTGTTATTTTGGGTATGTCGCTTGGTGTAATGCTTGCCACTGAAAGAATGTGCTGTGAAGACAAGCTTGCCAAGTGGGGACCGGATATCCCCCACCGGTCCAAAGGGGGGGGGGGGTGTTGGAGTACTTACAGTCTTTATCAAGTTCTTGAGAGGCACCAGGATCGGACCGGGATCGCCGGTGTAACGGACCGTTTTGTACACAAGAGGTTAAAAAACGTTTAGGCGATATTCCCTGGTTGGAGCCATGCTGAAAAGAAGAGTTGGTAGGCTCCTCTCTCGGGATCTGGGGCTGCTGCTGGAGGGGGAGACCCTTTGGACACACAGCCCTGCTGCTGGAGGGGGAGACCGACTGTCTCCCCTTTGGCTAAACAGCCCTGCTGCTGGGGGACAGGACCGACTGTCCCTACCCCCGGTGGTGCATGTGCAGAGATCACGGTCCCATCTGCACTGTTGTGGGGCTTACTGTCTCCCCTTGGTGGGCCAAGCTGCCGCTGGGGAGATGGGGTAACAAGCTCCTCTCCCATACATACTTTCAGCCGCTGGGGAGAGGGGATAACAAGCTCCTCTCCCTGACACTCTCTCTGCTGTTGGAGAGGGGGACCGACTGTCTCCCCTTTCAATAAATTGTCCTACTTCTGGGGAGCGAGACCGACTGTCTCTGCTCCCTGCAGGACACACCGCCACTGGGGGAGGGAGACCGGTTGTCTCTCCTCCCTGTAATACACCTGACTGCTGGGGAGGGAGACCGACTGTCTCCTCTCCCAAAGATACACACTGCCGCTGGGGAGGAAGGACGGCACCTTCCTTCAGCTCCCTGGGACTCACACTGCCGCTGGGGAGGAAGGATGACACCTTCAGCTCCCTGTAATACATACTGCCGCTGGGGAGTGAGACTGGTTGTCTCCCCTCCCTGCAACACACTGGACTGCTGGGGAGGGAGACCGACTGTCTCCTCTCCCAAAGATACACACTGCCGCTGGGGAGGAAGGACGGCACCTTCAGCTCCCTGTAACTCACACTGCCGATGGGGAGGAAGGACGGCACCTTCAGCTCCCTGTAACTCACACTGCCGCTGGGGAGGAAGGATGACACCTTCAGCTCCTTGTAATACATACTGCCGCTGGGGAGTGAGACTGGTTGTCTCCCCTCCCTGCAACACACTGGACTGCTGGGGAGGGAGACCGACTGTCTCCTCTCCCAAAGATACACACTGCCGCTGGGGAGGAAGGACGGCACCTTCAGCTCCCTGTAACTCACACTGCCGATGGGGAGGAAGGACGGCACCTTCAGCTCCCTGTAACTCACACTGCCGCTGGGGAGGAAGGATGACACCTTCAGCTCCTTGTAATACATACTGCCGCTGGGGAGTGAGACTGGTTGTCTCCCCTCCCTGCAACACACTGGACTGCTGGGGAGGGAGACCGACTGTCTCCTCTCCCAAAGATACACACTGCCGCTGGGGAGGAAGGACGGCACCTTCAGCTCCCTGTAACTCACACTGCCGATGGGGAGGAAGGACGGCACCTTCAGCTCCCTGTAACTCACACTGCCGCTGGGGAGGAAGGATGACACCTTCAGCTCCTTGTAATACATACTGCCGCTGGGGAGGAAGGACGGCACCTTCAGCTCCCTGTAACTCACACTGCCGATGGGGAGGAAGGACGGCACCTTCAGCTCCCTGTAACTCACACTGCCGCTGGGGAGGAAGGATGACACCTTCAGCTCCTTGTAATACATACTGCCGCTGGGGAGTGAGACTGGTTGTCTCCCCTCCCTGCAACACACTGGACTGCTGGGGAGGGAGACCGACTGTCTCCTCTCCCAAAGATACACACTCCCGCTGGGGAGGAAGGACGGCACCTTCAGCTCCCTGTAACTCACACTGCCAATGGGGAGGAAGGACAGCACCTTCAGCTCCCTGTAAATCACACTGCTGCTGGGGATGAAGGATGGCACCTTCGGCTCCCTGTAACTCACACTGCCGCTGGGGCGGAAGGACGGCACCTTCGGCTCCCTGTGACTCACACTGCCACTGGGTATACTCCCAGGACCAGTCTAGGAGGTCCGCTACCTTGGGTACCGCTGGTTGCTGTTGGAGAAGAAGACCGGTTGTCTCTTCTCGGGCCTCATTGATGAGTCGCAGGTAATCCCACTCCAGGTCACATTCCTTGGCGACCAGATACCGTAGGTCTGCCTCGAGATCAACAGCGCTAGGGAGACCCAGCATGTCTTCTCGGTTGTAACACAGGTCCCAAAAACGAGAGTCTGTAGCTTTTCCGAAGTCCTCCTCATCAATATTATCCCAAAATAGGCCAGAGTAATCTCCACTCTCTGGGAACTCATACTCCGCCATCTCGGGGACACACTGAGCTGCGTACTACTGTATCACCTGGTATGCGTAGTCGAGCGCCACTTCTGCATATACTAGAATCTCGAGTCTAGTCACCCACGCTTCTTCGGTCTGTTTTCTCAGGAGGGGCATCCGCTCTGCCATTCGAGCCAGGATTCGCTGCCTTCTGCTGCGGCGCCGATCCCCTCGCCAATACTGTACTTTCTCTAGGGCTTTGTCCCACAGGCCGGCTCTGGCAATCTCTCTATAACTCAACATGTCCTCCTGTGATACTGCTCTCAACCCCAGGGTATACGTAACAGTACAGTCTGTCTTGAAACTTCTCCTCCATTTTCAGAGTTCCTTTGTAGATAGGGGCGCTGTACGTATAATGTTACCCTCAATTTGTAAATCCAGGAACTGGTGTTACCTTGTAGCTGTCCTTCTGGGCTGTGGGAATGATCCCGCTACTTGCCACCAATTGTAACGGACCGTTTTGCACACAAGAGGTTAAAAACCGTTTAAGCGATATTCCCCTTCCAGATACACAGGCAGCTACTGCAAGCACCAATCTCCCGAACAGGAAAAACACGAACTCTCCAACTCCTGAACTGGAACCATAAGAATGCTGTAAACAGCCGAACAGGAAAAACCATCCGAACAGTTTACACTCCTGGCAGTCGAACTGTAACAGCATGCAATCAAATCCCGACAAGAACGAGACGACACTTCGTTTTGAGGGTCAAGCAGTGATATGGTTTACTGGGGCTACCTGCCCGGCTTTTATGCAGGTCTTCCACCTGGTGGACACTCCCCTAGGGGACCAGATGGAAGACTGGGATACATATTGGACATTAACCAATTACAGACATACACCTTTAAACACTCCCACAATTACATCACAACCCCTCCTCTCTATCCTGGAGATAATTTGGAAGTAATCCAATTATCTCCAAGGACAGAGGCAAAACTCCATTAGCCACATGTTAGCAAAAGACATAAAATTACACAAAAATATATAACTGTGCAGCTATTGCATAAAACAGGTACATTCAACATATCCCCAGATAGCTTAGATCTGAGCGCACATTATGACCAAATGGCGCTCAGATCACATACATACAGTTCAATCGCCATGGAGCCAAAGTCTTTCCCATAGTGTTTCGTTATACGAATGGGCTCCATGGCATAGCTATCTGGGGTAACACTGTTCACTCAGTCAACCTACCGAATGCCCAAGCAGAAAGGCACGAACAAGCCTTTCTAAAGGGGAAAAGAACAGCGTTTAACATGGGGCCATAGTCCAGAGGGAGCAGGCAAGCAACCAGGCTTCTCCAGTGCCCAGTGGCGAGGTTGGTTCCGCCACAGCTGGTCTTGCTAAGTCTGCAGGGACAGGGGAGCTCATGATCATTAGGGTGTACTATGCCGCCCTAACGGCGTTTAGGCTCACTAAATGAGGGGTGGCATAGTATGCCCTAATGGTGTTAAGAGGTTAAATATATACATTACTGTATTATTGCTGTGGAACACTTATATAAACATAGGCACAGCAATATGTAACTTTTAGTAAAGACAGAGGAATTAAGGCCCAAAATTGAAAAACGTGGGAGATGTGCCTTTGTACTGGTTATGGCGCCAGATGTGCTTTGACATCCTTTCCACTGTAAGTAGTCAAAGCGTTTAAGAACACTTTTACAACCTACCTCCTTGGCATCAGCCATGCACTGCAGAGCATAGCCCGGTGGATTTAAAGGACGTTTCTTGCGGAAGTGGGTGCTCTGCAAACCCCAGGTAAATTGTCAAACCATTCTCAAATTGGAATCTTTCGATTTTTTTACTAAATTTCAAGACTGGGATCATCAGTCAAGTTACAAGTTATTTGATGTGGAAAATCCACCATGTTAGTGATGTAGAATTATTAAAAATCTTTATTGAACTTGTATTTAATTATTGTACTAACTCCATTTTAACCTCACACTGTGACAGACCCTCCATTTTGTCCTCATTACCTGACAGATCCTCCATTTTAATCCATTTTAAACTACATTACATGACAGAATTTCCCAGCAACATTTAATACAATGAACAGAGACTGTATTTTCTATAAAGACATGACTAACCCAGGAATTGCTGAATCTCCTATAACTTGCAACATAGTATAATCTGAAGGCCATGAGAACACTGTACTAATGAAATGTTCTATTCATAAGAGAACCTTGCACCTGACCACAAGACTGACATCACTAACTGTGTAAAATGACGCTCAAGCCCCCCTTTCCACCGAGTAAACCTCATGCTGGGAAAGATGGCGCTTGAGCCTTCTGTCCACACCCGTGTCCAGAACAATACCACCTCTCGGTGGGTGGACACTTAGCTAACCACTTAGTTTTTGAGCCAATTAATCATATTGATGGGTGGTCACTGACACAAACACTTAACAATTAATCCAATTAATGATGTTTATTTACTGATATCTCGATAATCAATGATGATGCAAAGTTCCCCTTAAAAGGGCCTGCGAGCCCGCTCTTGCTTCACTTGCCAATAAATTTCCTCGAAGTTATTTTAACCTGAACTCCGTGTGTCAGTCTGAATTACTTCAGCGTATATACGCAATTCAATCTTTTATAATTTGGACAGGAACAGATAGACATTTAAACATCTTTGTTTATTTCTAAATTACACTATAACATTTGGCGCCCAACGTGGGGCATCGGGCTATGGCCTCTGGCCGGTAAGCCGTCCTAAGGAAGACGCTGTTGGACGGAGGAATCCGGGGGGAAGGAAAGGGAGACTGATCACCTCCGAGTACACGGTAGAGACTTCTGCAGAGCCACCGGTATGTTCCGGCCCCTTTGATTGACCCGTCCACGTGTCTGTGACTGCTTCCCGGGAGGACATCAAAGACAGGTAATATCTTGCCCGGTGTCTTGTTACTCACTTGTTTACCTGCATTTAGTCTAACTGTTGCCTGGGTGTGTTTGTATTGGCCTATTCTAGCTTAAGTGCCCGGGTAGAGTGTTTGTCTGTTTACCCCTTTTGGGATAGGGGGGGGGGTGGACCTGCGGGGGATTTGCCTGGAGTCCTGTGTTGCCTGTTTACTCCTTTTAGGAGCCACGTGGCTGTGGCTGTAGGGAAAAAGGGGGGTGGACCTGTGGAAGTCTTCCTGGGGGTCTTCTTTGCCTGTTTACCTCTTTTAGGAGCCTCGTGGCTGTGGCTGTAAGGAAAAAGAGGAGGGGGGAATCTGTGGAGGGGTGTAGACTCATTGCTTCCTGGGGATTCCCCATGGTGTCACTTTGATAGCCTAGCTAGCCTCATTGTGCACATATCTCTGCTTGCAGAGAGGTGGTAACCCCCAGCTTCGAGCGCTGAGGCTGGTGGAATTCCAATTTTTTTTTATTTGTGGCGGGCGGATTCAAGCAGGCATTGCTTGTCTCCAGCACCACGTGGTAGTGAGACATATGAGTGGGTTCATAGGGGCGCTACGGGAGTGAGGATAGAGGTGGCCACACTTAGTGGACTGCTGTAACGAGGGAGGCTAGACAGGATTCGGGTCGGAGAGGATTGCTGTTTCCTGTGGCCGCTGGTAGTGAGACTTACGAAAGTCGTTCTCCGAGCGGGGACACTACGAGGTTGAGGGAGGTGACTTTGGTCACACGAGTAAAGGAAAGGAATTACTGTTGATTTTATTTGAACTGTGATGCATGCACTGTATTTCAATTGTATTGTTGTGTTTTTGTTTAATTAGGAGTCATTCAAACTCCTGTGTCTGTCTCTGAAATTTCACCTTACTTTGTACTTTTACTACACTTCCTGTATTATTACTCTATCCACTCCTATTTCTCTTGATAGAGAAGTGATTGGTCACACACTTCTCACCCCGCTCCAATCCGTGTCTACCACCTCGGGTAGGCGGATTCAGTGACTGGTCTACGTTTTGGGAAGACGCACTTGAGGGGGACCCACCCTTCTTGAGTGGCAGTCGAGCATTGTAGACGTTCTGTTTAATTTTTCTTTCCCTATATCTGGGGCGCCTGTATAGGGGGAGGGGAATATGGGACAGGAATTGAGTAAGCCCAGTAGGGGCTGGCTCGCATGTGATTTAGTTGAAGACAGAGAGGGAGAGGAGATGGTTAAAGGTGTTGAAAAGATTGCTAAAGTGTGTAAAATTGCTGTGCCTTCATGTGGTAGATTGCAGCCAGAAAGCTGGCGTAGATTACTGACAGAGAAGAAAGGCAAGCTTACAGATAACGATTTATTGAAGACTGCTGAAGCATGGTACAGAGTAGCGAAGGCTATTCAGCAGGAAGGTTGGGTTGAGGAAGAAATAAATCACAAAGGTGTGAAATTGTTTGTGTATCATAATAATTGTGTTGCTGGGGTATTCCCTCAGCCAGCGCCCCAAAATGGCGCCCAGGGGATGTCTATCCCCAAGGTTCAGTCAGCAATAGGTGATAGCCAGCTGACTATGTTCCCCACTCCCAATCCTCCCAACACCCATCCCGTCACCTCCCCTGTTTGCCCGGTCCTGAATTCTGATGGATCCTTCTTTTCCCCTTCACCATCCCTAACATTCCCATCATCCTCATCCATCCCTGCGCTACCTTCTGTGTCTAACCCGAACATTTCATCTGCCATTCCTTCCCTACACTCTCTCTCCGTTGATAATCCTACCCTCCCATCTGCATCCGCTCAATTAACTAACCCATCCTCCCTTGCTACTGCCAATCCTACTGCACCCACTCCGGCTCCTCCTTCTACACCCACCTCTACTAATCCCTCTTCGTCCTCTCCCTTACTCACCCCTCCCACGGCCCAGGTTCCCACCTCCTTCCCTAATCCCTACCCAACTTTCCTGCCCTCCCCAGGTTCCGCCCCAGCCCCCACCCAGATGGCTTGGCCATACCCCTTCCCCTACCCCATGTCCCTGCCCTATCCAAATTATCCATACCCCCTTCCCCAAGCCACTCCCCAGACCCCGGTCATGCCCAGTCCGGCACAGTCTGCCCCGGATGTGCCCACATCCAACATGGCCGCCGCTTCTTCCCTTAACCCTAATGCAGTTTCCTTTCACGCCTCCAATATGGCGGCCCCCAGTCATCCAGCACCCCATATGCCGGTACTTCCCGATGATTATTCACCCCAAGCTTATGACCCACTAGCCACCCCCGCATCTGGGAATCCCTCACATCCCCCGGTTCTGTCACCTCAGGTGGTCCCCTTACGTAGAAGGGTCCAGACCATAGATGAGGATGAGGATGACGGGGTATCCCAGGACTCTCTGGAGGCTGCGGGGGTCTCGGCCCACCGTTCCATCGATGATCCTTTTGGACATAAAGGTCGGGGAGAACGGGCCCCTCCTAAATATATTGCTTTTAATCCCACTCAAGCTAGTGCTTTAATGAAATCACTCCCCGACCCAGAAAAGCAGCCTATGCCTTTTTACCGAGGGATAGTTCAGATTCAAAAGACTTATTCCGCAGCATGGCGTGATTTACTGAGCATTTGTGCTATTAAAGCCGGGGATGCATATTGGCCCAGCATGGCCCGCCACCTCAGTACAGATCTACTTGTAAGTGATGTTGATTACCCCTCCGGAGTAACTTTTTGCAACCAACTGAGAGAATGGGCTAAGGACAAACTTGCAGATCAGGCTGCTGGCCTTACTGATATTATACAAGATAAAGGAGAATCAGTGGAAAGGTTCCATGCAAGACTGTTTCAAATGTTTACAGATTTGGGGTTTGATCTTACTGACAAGATTCATTCACAAATGCTGTCAGGTGCATTTGTCCAAGGTGTTAAAGACTCCATAAGGAAAGGAATCATTGCTGCACGCCCAGAATATAAGGTGGTCCCACTGGATACCTTACTCTTAGTTGCTAGAGGTCTGGAATCTGCCCAGACCCCCAGGAGGCCCACCTCAGCTCCTCTCATGGTGTCCCGCTCCACTCCTGTCCCAAAAGGCACCAAACCTGAGGATGGACATTGCTTTAATTGCGGGGCTAAGGGACATTTCAGAAGTGACTGCCCTGAACCCAAGAAAGAACCCAAGAGGCTGCCTAAGCCTGCCCCTGCCCCCAAGGCCACAAAAACAGTTCCAATAGTTGAGGAACCAGATGATTAGGAAATTGGCAAGCCTGTGTCATTAACCCCTGTCATGGCAGTGTCTACAGGGGATAAGGGGGGGCCACTTGCTACAGTGACTTTACCCATTGAGGGTCAACCTACCACATTTCTTGTTGACACAGGTGCAGCCCGAAGTGTTCTACGAGAACAAGACCTGCCAGACCCATCTTTTCTGTCAAAAATTGATGTCTCTTGTGTTGGAGTGGATGGCCAGCCAAGACACAGTCCTTTAACAACTCCATTACGAGTTGGCAACTACCCTAGCCTGCTTGCTCGTTTTGTGGTATCCTCCACATGCCCAATTAACCTGTTAGGCGCTGATGTCCTCTCATGCCTGCAGGCATCTATCACCTTCACTCCAGATGGACAGGTAGAAATGTCTACACCTCTATCTGAATCAGACACCTCAGCCTTGTGCTCCCTGCCTCTGATGCTGCATTTAGAAGAACCCCGTGGGGGAAGCAGCGGAACAGAGGTCCAACTTTCCAGATGTGTTAAAGACAAAGGTGCCTGCTAAATTGTGGTCCTCAGGCCCAGAGGACATAGGTCACCTAAATGTTCCACCTGTGGTGGTGAAGCTCATTCCAGGAGCAAAGTTACCAAGAAAACCACAATATCCTTTAAAACCAGCTCAGGCTGCAGCTATTTCAATTCAAATCAAAGCACTCTTGGAGAAGGGTGCTCTAGTGAAATGTAAATCAGAATGTAACACTCCATTATTTCCTGTGAAGAAGAAAACTCCAAAAGGTGAGCCAGAGAAGTACAGAATGGTTCAGGATCTCCGTGCTGTCAATGAAGCAACTGTCCTGGATACCCCTCTTGTACCAAACCTTCACACTCTGCTATCTGGAGTCCCACCATCTGCAAAATACTTCACAGTCATTGATCTGGCTAATGCCTTCTTCAGTGTTCCACTGGATCCAACCTGTCAATACCTGTTTGCTTTCACCCATGAGATGCAACAGTATACCTGGACTGTCATGCCCCAAGGGGCACAAAACTCTCCAAGTCAATTTGCAAGAGCCATGTGCTCCATCCTTGACCCATGGCAAGCAGACCACCCGGAAGTTGTTTTGCTCCAGTATGTGGATGATTTACTGCTCTGTGGAGATGATATACCCACAACTGAAGACTGCTCAATTAGTCTCCTTTGCTATTTAGCAGAACAAGGATGCAAAGCTTCACTTCTCAAACTGCAATTCTGTCAACCTTCAGTAATTTTCCTTGGCCATTGCCTATCTCAAGGTACCAGACATCTCACTCGGGACCGAGTCAGAGCAGTGCTGGATATTCCACCTCCAAGGACTTCAAAATCTCTTCATGCCTTCTTAGGCCTCATTTCCTACTGCAGAGCATGGATCCCTGAAGCCTCTCTGCTTATGCAACCTCTCTATGATGCACTCAAGTCAGACCCATTCTGCCTGACCAATGAAGCTCTGGACAATTTCCGCACTCTAAAACGTGCCATTGCATCTGCTCCTGCTTTGGGCCTACCAGACTATACCAAACCCTTCAAATTGTTTGTCTCTGAAAGACAAGGCCATGCTACAGGAGTCCTTACCCAAACAAATGACTTAAGAGGCCGCCAGAGGCCTATTGGATATTTCTCCTGCCAGCTGGATATTGTGGCCAGAGGGGCCCCTTCCTGCCTTAGGGCTGTTTTTGCTGCAAGAGAACTTATTGAAAGAACCGCAGACCTGGTCCTCGGCCACCCTCTGGTTGTTCTGGCCCCTCATGACATTTCTGCCATTATCAACCAAGTCCAGCTCAAGCACGTGTCTCCTGCCAGACACCTGCGTCTACAGTGTCATCTTCTTCTACCTGACAACATTTTCATACAAAGATGTCAAGTTATTAATCCATCCACTCTTCTTCCACTCCCTGAGGGGGGTATCTACTATGGGTTTATCATAGATGAAACCTACATCTACATTCTCTGTGGGTGCATCAAGAGAATGCATCCTGATTTAACATTTTATGAAGAAAAGACACCTCTCTGTGAAGGCCCTGATTATGCCTTCTGTACCATGTGGTACAAGCCAAACATCACTCCTGAGCCTTGCTATGAAGATGAGCTTTATCACTGGATGGAGGTGAAGCTCACTGCTCAAGATTTCTACTGTGACTCTGAAGGCAATAGCATGGTCCTGATCCAACTACCCCCAGAACTCAATTACCTGTACCGCCATTGGGATACTGCTATTCCACATGTCCCCGTTACCAAGTTAAAAACAAAATCATGGAATGATCTTGGGCCCATGGCAAAATTATGGGCCACCATGGATGAATCACAGCTACAGGAAAATGGCATTGCCAAATACC
The DNA here is from genome assembly GCF_036172605.1 of Pelobates fuscus. Lineage (NCBI taxonomy): Eukaryota > Metazoa > Chordata > Amphibia > Anura > Pelobatidae > Pelobates > Pelobates fuscus. The sequence continues at coordinate 63,545,912 of NC_086323.1, read as the reverse complement.
CAACAACTGATCTTCTTGAAGCGTGGCCACGCCATTTCCTGGAAAAAGAATTTCAAGATCTGGTCATAGTGAATGATGACCCAGAAACACCCCATGACTGTTTTGAACAGATGAAAATGGAGACAATACACTTACCAACTGTGCATGAGAATCCATTACCAAATCCAGATTTCACCCTGTTTGTGGACGGTTCAAGGTATGCTGATGAAGAAGGAAAATACCATAAAGGATACGCCGTAACCACAACAGATGAAGTTATCAAGTCATCATCTTTACCACCAGCAATGTCTGCACAAGAAGCTGAATTGCAAGCCCTGACCTCAGCATGCAAAATTTCCGAAGGAAAACGTGCCAACATCTACACAGATTCAAGATATGCTCTGGGTGTGGCACATGACTTCGGCCTCATTTGGAAGACAAGAGGATTTCTTACCACTGCCGGTACACCAGTCAAACACAGCTCTGCAATCAAGGAACTAATGGATGCCCTCCTACTTCCTGAGGAAGTGGCCGTCTTGAAAGTCAAGGCACATGGGAAGTTGGATACAGATGAAGCAAAGGGCAACCATTTGGCTGATCAGGCTGCTAAGCAAGCAGCCAGAGATTTGCAGGAAGTGGATGAAGAAGTGTCCGGACAAGAAGAAGAAGTTCCTATTTTTACCTTGCAAACCCTTCCTACTGATCTAAGAATTTTGCGGGAACAGCAAGCTGCAATTACCCCCGAAGAAATCCAGAAATGGAAGAAGAAAGGAGCTATCCTAAAGGACGGGATATACTACAACAACTTTAAATTCTGCCTTCCAAAAAATTTATATCCAGCAGTTGTCCAATGGGCACATGGACCTGCACATCTGTCAAAAGACCTAATGGCCGCCCTCATACAAAAGTATTATGAAGCACCTGGAATCACAACATTGATCAACAGCTTCTTTAGGGCCTGTGTCATTTGTGCAAAATGCAACCCAGGGAAACCAACCAAGGTGCCCTTGAAACACCTGGCTAAGCCCATGTACCCATTCCAGAGAATTCAGATTGACCATATACAAATGCCCAAGAGTGGGCCTCATGAATATGCACTAGTAATAGTGGACATGTTCTCAGGCTGGCCAGAAGCCTACCCAGTGGCCAATATCACTGCCAAGACAACAGCTAAACGTCTACTTGCAGATATTGTATGTAGATTTGGACTCCCAGAAGTCATTGAAAGTGATCAGGGCCCAGCTTTTACAGCAACAGTGACTAAAGAAATTTGGACTGCTCTGGGAGTGACCCTAGCCTTTCACACCCCTTACCACCCACAAAGTAGTGGCAAAGTGGAACGCATGAACGGCACCCTAAAAGTCAGAATGCTAAAAATGTCACAAGAAACAAAGATGCCCTGGCCAGAAAGTCTGTCAATAGCCTTATTCAGTGTTAGGCACACACCTAGAGGGAAGCACTCACTATCCCCATATGAGATTCTATTTGGGACTGCACCCAGACTAGGTTGTTATTACCCGCAACAGTTGCAGCTTCAATCTGATGTTTTAGTAGACTATGTAACTGAACTTGCAAGTGCCTTAAACAAAATACATGCCCAAGTTTTCTCTTCAATTCCAGATCCCGATTTGGATACAGGTACCCACAACCTGCTTCCCGGAGATTGGGTTCTGGTCAAGAAATTTGTGCGGAAAAATAAGCTGGAACCAAGATTTGACGGACCGTTCCAAGTTCTCCTGATCACCGCAACCTCCGTCAAATTGGCCGGCAGGCCACATTGGATCCACGCTTCCCACTGCAAGAAGACTCCTGCCCCAGAGGAAGCAGATACCGCACAACCATGTACCTCTGGTACATTATCTCCTTAATTAGCTTAATTAAGGCCCAGCAAGTAGCCATCACCAAAGATGTTAGCGGGTACACCTTCTGGTATAATTCATCATGTACCCGTGTGGCTACTTATACTTTTGATTACTGTGATATCGTAGAATGCCCATTCCCTACATCACAGATTCAGAATATCTATAGAGATATCCCTCATGCAAAGGACCCCTATGTTTGTGTAGTTGACAAACAATGGGGGCACAATTGTGACCATTGGGGGGCGGCGGGATGGAATGCCGGGCCTGCCTGGGGTTACAAACCAAAAAGTGCCTTATCTAAAGTAGATGATCATGGTAGATCCCTTCTTCAAAGAATGACTCTGAGAAAGCCTGGAGGAGGTACACCAATGAAATTAATTCTAAATATTGAGCATCCAAGTCCAACAGATGCAGACCAGTATGTAATGGGAATGTATTGGAAAAAAGGTTCCTATAACAAGTTAGGGCATTTCTACCTTAAAGATATGTGTAACTCTTCTGAGTGGCAAGGAGCCACCCATATGGTCTCAAATCCATTAAAACCACACATCCAGTCCTTTAAGGACATGATGGCCATCGCTAACCCCACCTTTGAAGATACCATGGCCGCTGAAACAGGTTTTAATGATGTTAATCTATGGTTAGAATGGATGAAATATAATGCCAACAAGCATAACAAAACCGCATGCTATGTGTGTGGCGGTGCCCGGCCTCATCTGGGTACCGTGCCTTTAACCCTGCCAGTAGATATAGAAGAATGTGTTTTGAGTCTTTTTGCCTATCACTACGATTTCAACAGGTCCATATGTAAAGCATGGACAGTAGAGTATCCTCTTCTAGCCAAGGATGTCAAACCCCCAGATGGTATTACAGTATATAAAGGTAATTACACTTGTTATGCTAATTATGATGGAATTGGTAAATTCTTGGGTAACTTCTCTAAGGGGTATTGTGCTACCTACAGAAATGTCTCCATGAACTTGTTGCAGTTCCAAACTAGGTCATTAGGGGATATTTACTGGTTGTGTGGGGATTTACAGCTAAGATCCAGAATGGACAAAGAATGGTGGGGGGAGTGTACTTTGGCTAAAGCCATTATGCCTATGCACATTATCTCTGACACACACCCCAACACCCATGAGTCCAAACACACCCCAGCCAAGGTTAAGCGTGAAGCCCCAGTTAAAGGAAGTTTTGATCCTCACATTTATATTGATGCCGTTGGGGTGCCTAGGGGGGTGCCCAATGAATTTAAAGCAAGAGATGAAGTTGCTGCAGGATTTGAATCACTCTTTACCATAGTTACCGCAAACAAGAATTTGAATTGGATAAATTACATTTATTATAACCAACAGCGCTTTGTTAATTACACCAGGGATGCCCTCCAGGGATTAGCCCAGTGGTAGTCAACCTTTTTCTACCTACCGCCCACTAATGCATCTTTTTGGTTGAAAAAATTTCCTTACCGCCCACCAGTTTTCGCGCAAATGCGGAATATTTTTAAGCAAGGAGGGTGTTTTAAAAAAAATAAATAAATGTACGTACATTTATCTTTTTATTTCTACTTAATGCAGGTTTATAAGGTTTTTAACTTTATAAAGGTTAATGAGAAAACAATAAAGTAAATTGAAATTACCTTTACTAGTGATTAATGAGATCCTTGAGGTTGATGCTGCGAGACTAAATATTTGATATCTGGTTCGATTTTCGTAAGGAACAAACGAAGGTCTCTTTCAGTGATATTCAGACGACTTCTCTGTTTGCGCATAATCTGATTTCTCATTTGTGCGTCAGCTCATCTCCTCTCCCTCCTCAATTCCCCTCCCCACCTTTTTCCCCCCTTTTTTCTATTTTTTAACCGTCCTTATAGCAATGCCCAGTAGGAAGGCTGAGCTAGGTAGCCCACTTACTATAGTCCACTATAACAGACAGGCACACATACAAGACACACATACAAGACACACATACAGACACATACGACACACACACACACACACAGACACACAAAGACACAGACAGGCACACACACACACACACAAAGACACATACATACAAACAGACATGCACACACACACATGCAGACACACAAGACACACATACAATGACACATACAGACAGACAGACACACACACATATATACAGACAGACAGACAGACACACACACACACACACATATATACAGACAGACATACACACACACACACACACACAAGACACACATACAGACACACATACGACACACAGACATACAAGACATACATACAGACACACAAGACACACATACATACACACACAAAGACACAGACAGGCACACACACACACACACGACACATACATACAAACAGACAGGCACACATACAAACAGACACATACAGACACACAAGACACACATACAATGACACATACATACAAAGACAAGACACACATACATACAGACAGACACATACACACACACACAAGACATACATACAAAGAAACATACAGACACACACACACACGACATACCTACAAAGACACACACACACACACACATTATATTTAAGTCACCCTCCTGTTTCCTACCTTTAAGGTGCAGGAGGGTGACTTTCCCTGGGGTCCAGTGGTGGCTCAGGTGGATGGGAGTCAGAGTTCCCACTCTGACTCCCTGGTGTTCTTCCCGCGCGGCTCTCAGTTTTAGCTGGGAGGAGTGACCGGGGAATCACTTCCTCCCAGCTCTGATGTCATCACAGGGGGCCCGGTCGCGCTGTTAAAGCGCCCAGCGCTGACCGGGCCCCCTTACAATCCGCATCCATCGGGTGGCCCTGACAGCATGGGCCACCCGATGGACACTTTGGATAGCGGCCCTGGCGATCAACCTGGAAATCCCTACCGCCCACCTGGAATCCTGAAACGCCCACTAGTGGGCGGTAGGGACCAGGTTGACGAACCATGGATTAGCCGAACAGTTGCAGGCAACATCCCAAATGGCCTTCCAGAATAGAATGGCCTTAGATATGATTCTAGCCGAAAAAGGAGGAGTATGTAAAATTTTGCCCGACACCATGACATGTTGTACTTACATCCCAGAAAACACAGGCCCTAATGGTAAAGTTACCTTAGCCATAGAAAAATTGAATGAGCTCTCTGAAGAGTTAAAGAGGAATTCTGGGATAAAAGATCCCTGGGACAGATGGTTTGGTTGGATGACAGGATGGTAAAAGGCTTTAATGCATATTGGTATAGCAATACTAATTTTTCTTTTTCTTTTTGCTCTTCTCGTTTGTTGTGTCCTCCCTTGTCTGAGAAAATCCCTCATGAAGACTGTAGACCAAGCGGCACCCACTTTCACACATCTCGAAGTTGATGACCAAGATTTCCAAGATCTCAACTCACCCTGTATACCGCTGCAAACTATCCCTTTTGTTGATAAAGTGCGAGAGTTCTAGGAAGGGACCAGCTTAGGGACAGCATCTGTCAGTGAATGGTAAAGACCCCGTGTGGAGAAGTGGTGGACAAGCCACCATGGGCCACCCATGGGAGTGAAGTATTCGAGAGCCATGCTGACGATGAGTTAGCCTATTAGGGTCAGAGTTAGGGACAGAGTTGCACTTTGCATTAACACCTAGCTAGCGGCCACGGGGTTTCTGTGCCTTTGGGCTAACACGTCTTCTGGTATTAACAAATAAAGTTTATCTCTTAGAATCTAACATTTCATAGGGGGGACTGATGTAGAATTATTAAAAATCTTTATTGAACTTGTATTGAATTATTGTACTAACTCCATTTTAACCTCACACTGTGACAGACCCTCCATTTTGTCCTCATTACCTGACAGATCCTCCATTTTAATCCATTTTAAACTACATTGACAGAATTTCCCAGCAACATTTTTTTTTTTTTTTACGATTTCAAACTAAAGGTTATATTTCAAGCGTAGTTTCACGTATGGTTAATAATAGGCATTTGCATCAAATGTATAAAACAAGCTAAATACCAGCTGAGTAATGTCGTCTAGTGTACTGGTTTATCGTCGTGGTTTTCAGGCTTAAAATACAAAACAGACATTACCCCTCAGGGGTATAAGAGTGAGTAGAGGTTTCCCCATAGGTTGTCAACATTACATCTTGTCAAGAGTGAGTGAGAGTAAACGAAGGTAAAGACAAAGAGTTAGGTCAAAATAAAGGATACAATTTTAAACTAAAGAGTCAGAGAGTGTCAGCACAGTCAGACATACGGTTAATCATAAGCTTTTACATCAGTGCATATCAATGTCGCCTTGGGTCATTAAGAGATTGAGCTTGATCAAGACATGCTACGCTAATCACAACAGCATTGTGTGTACCAGCTACAGGCTTAACCGGTTGTTGCACCGCTTAGCATAGAGTCTCAGATGCAGTGTGAGTGAGGAGAGCAACCAATAACACACTAACAAACATAGATAAACTATAAGTGAATGCGGAAAGTCCGCTGTACCGCCTAACAAGGATCCCTAACGGGATTTCAAGTACTGGTCTGCGGTCTGTCCATTACTCGCCCCCTATGTTGTGCATGGTTCTCTGCCGAACGTCCATAGCTATAGGGGTCTTTCATGTTGGCATGTAGCAGTCAGCCGACTCCCATCGTGGGAACCTTTATTTCCTGTAGTGCCGTTATGCGATGCTCCTGGTTACTGCTCGAAGACAGTCCCTGAAGGTGGGTGGACTTTTTAGGGCAGTGTATGGCGGCAATCTTGCTCCTGTTTTGGTGTGGGCCCTGTGACATGTCGGCATGTTCCAGGTGACCGCTGGAGGCCGTTTTCTTTTCAGGCTGGCGCCTTTCGCCGGACTTTTGTTGTGTTAGAGGGATTGCTTGGCGTCGTGAGAGCGGGAAGTCTCCTCTGCCCCGGACTTGAAGTGGAGCCTGTGCCTTCTTGTCACGAGCCTGGGTGCTGGAGTGGCCCAGGGTCGTCCCTTTTGGGATAGTGCGGTAAGCTTTGCTGGTCTGAGTGATTATTTGTCTCGCTGTTCTCCGCCTGTGTGGCTGACACTTATGGGGTGCCTCCCTAGTTGCTCCCAGCCCGGGAGGGCCCGTATCGTGGGGGTTCATAGTGTGATTTTGCTTTGCACTCTCAGGTGGGGTCTCGGTTCTCCTCACTCTGTTACCCTTTTTCCGTGCGGGCGGCGAGGGGAGAATTGGCGCTGGTTGTAATTGCTGCAACCATTTGGCCCAGAAACGGTCAAAGAGTTCATCTATTGGGTCTTTAGCATGTTCGTTGGCGTTTGGGGTGTACTGGGTCTCTCGTCTGTCTCGTGTAGCTGAGTCATGCAGCACCGCCATCTTGGCGGCCCCCGCCGCCACGTTGCTTGGGCGGACTGCTGGAGCTGTCGATTGGTGTGGTGTGCGGGGTCCCCCAGCTGACGGAGACCGGGATGTCCCCCACCGGTCCAAAGGGGGGGGGAGAGCGTTTCCTTGGGTCGCTGAGTCGGGCGGGAAGGCGGCCGTCCTTCCCCCTCACCGTCTCTGGTAGGCCCAAGTTGGCCATTGCGGATCCCAGACAGGCTGTGCATCGAGTGTGGTATCACTGGGTGCATAGACGCTTCTTCCTGCTCATGGGCTTCGTTGCGGATTTGTCGCCTCTCTGTGCCCCGAGTGAGTGGCCCAATTGGGCCCTTATCGCAGGAGCTCATGCTGGGTGCGTCCTGTCGGTTTGCTTGCTCAGCTCCGCCCCCTCCCAGCAACATTTAATACAATGAACAGAGACTGTATTTTCTATAAAGACATGACTAACCCAGGAATTGCTGAATCTCCTATAACTTGCAACATAGTATAATCTGAAGGCCATGAGAACACTGTACTAATGAAATGTTCTATTCATAAGAGAACCTTGCACCTGACCACAAGACTGACATCACTAACTGTGTAAAATGACGCTCAAGCCCCCCTTTCCACCGAGTAAACCTCATGCTGGGAAAGATGGCGCTTGAGCCTTCTGTCCACACCCATGTCCAGAACAATACCACCTCTCGGTGGGTGGACACTTAGCTAACCACTTAGTTTTTGAGCCAATTAATCATATTGATGGGTGGTCACTGACACAAACACTTAACAATTAATCCAATTAATGATGTTTATTTACTGATATCTTGATAATCAATGATGATGCAAAGTTCCCCTTAAAAGGGCCTGCGAGCCTGCTCTTGCTTCACTTGCCAATAAATTTCCTCGAAGTTATTTTAACCTGAACTCCGTGTGTCAGTCTGAATTACTTCAGCGTATATACGCAATTCAATCTTTTATAATTTGGACAGGAACAGATAGACATTTAAACATCTTTGTTTATTTCTAAATTACACTATAACATTAGTGCAAAAATAAACAGTGAGACACTACTCTCTTTATCATAACAATCTATAAACTCAGCATTAAAGATGCACTGTCATGGCCGAATCCAGTTTTTTTTTTAACCCCCCCGCCCGACTCCACTACATCTAATTGTCCCCCCAAATGCCCCCAAGCCCCCCATATTACCCATTTTTTCAGAACCTAGCTCCTGGGCGCCGCCATCTTTGTGTGGGTAGAGGAAGTCCCTGTGGGACACATCATCTGCCCATACTAGATAGCGCTGTGAAATTCCTGCGCATGCCCAGTTAAACACTTGGACATGCGAATGGGAATTTCATCTATTCATTCATTCGTCAGAAAGACGAATGAATTAATAGAAATTTCAAACGAATGAACGAAGGTCTCTACGTTTGTTCGATTGGTTTATTTCAAGGAGGGGGCTACCGGCTCGCTGCTCCCACCTTGTAAAATGTAAAAATAGAAGCCCCCATGTCCTCCAACACTATATGGAGGTCAACATGACCCCCACATTAGCATAAGGGATATTTAAATCTCCTGAATGCCCCTACTCGCTATATCGCGAGTAGCTGCTCACTGTTGTAAAAAAAAAAAAGCCCCCTCCCCCCTACTCTCACAAATGTCCCCATCAGGGCCGGATTAACATAAGGGCTGATGGAGCAGCAGCTCCAGGCCCAGGCCCAGGCCCAGGCCCATTTAAACAAAAACATTTTTTTTTTTTACACACTACTCTTAGGTTTGCAGCCTGACTTGTATTTTATGTATTTATTTTATCTGACTGGCTGTGCCGGGATTGCAGTAATACCGGGAATACAAATGCAGATATTTTTCTCAGTATAAACGGAGATTACTCTGCAATACCAGCACCAGCCAGTAGGGGTCACTGTGTTTAGAGAGAGGCAGGGATAGGAAGTTACAACATATCCCTCCCTGACTCTCTCTATTCACTAGGGGACACGTTGAGACATGGGGATGCTGAGACACATGGGGACACTGTGAGACATAGGGACATTGGTAGACACATTGTGACACGGAGACACTAGGGACACAGTGTCTCCATGTCTCCCAATGTCCCTGTGTCTTCCAGCCAGTGTCCCTAGTGTTTGTGTCCCCTAGTCTCCCAGTGTCTGTGTCCCTAATGTCTCAGTGCCCCTATGTCTCCCAGTGTCCCCAAATGTCTTTGTCCCGATGTCTCCCAGTGTCCACATGTCTCCCAGCCAGTGTCCCTAGTGTCTCAGTGTCCCCATGTCTCTATGTCTCCCAGCCAGTGTCTCAGTGTCCCCATGTGTAGCGGATTGGTACCGGGCTGTCCCATGACATGTATGAGAATAAGTGCATTTGGTCATATGGCTGGTTTAATGTGTATGTACATGTATAGAAAGCATGGTATCCGGGTATAATGACAGTTAAATGTATGTAAAGAATTGTATTCCTCTAGTTGTTCGGTAGAATCATTCAAATAAAACAAGGGAATGAAACTACCGAACAACCAGACCACCCAGAAATGAGTGTGCCTCCAATTACCGTTTGCAACAATGTTGCAAACAGGTAATTGGCAATCAGTGCAGTGTGGTCTTTGTCCTCTGGGTGGCCGCCATTCGGGAAACAAACACGTGGCGGCGGCCATCTTAAACTACCGAACAGCGGTGTTTTGCCGTCGAGTGTCTGGAACTAAAATCGGACACTTGACTAGGCAAACACCGCTGAGACCTCCATACTTCCAGAAATTCGTATGGAAACTACCGAATGACCCGCCGTTCGGTAGAAAGAGCCCCATAAACAAGGGAATTCATTCAAACCCTCTCCAGGCTCTATAACACAGGCAATTCGCCTGTTTTCATTCCCTTGTTTGTGACCGACCGCAGGGCCAAAATGCATGGAACTGTTTTCGGATACTTTACCCATGCGGTCGGTCAAATCTTTGGAACCCCATATCTCACGAACCATTCATCCGAATGGGCTAATTTTTAAGTATGTTGGTCCCCCAGAATAGAGCTATCTGGGGATGTTGGATTTGTGGATGTACCCCAAGTATTTAGGGTACATCCAAAACTCGGGGAAAACTGTGTACACAATAAGGGGATTATGATGCTAGAGGAGGGGAGGAGATCTGTGGGAGGTTACTACTTAGAGATTGGATAATGTCTTAAGTGTTAGAACCTCCTCCCTTGCATGGGAGAGGGCTTTATAAGGAACTGTGGAATAAAGCTTGCTAGTCTACTCCTGAAACTGTGTGTCGTCCAGTTATTGGGATTGCGATGGGGATACTGCTGTATTACTTTACCTGCTGGAAACCTTGCCTATGGACTTAACATCACCTTGTTCCTGAGCCTCACTGGAATCTCTAGTGGAGAATAGCTGTGCAAGATCGGCTCTCCGCTACATTGGTTGGCAGCGCTGGGATCCAAACTCACAGAGGAACAAGCGTAAATGGAGTACGGATGGAGATTGATTTTTCTGCGCTAAAACGCTCCACGCTAAAGGACCTCCTAGAGGCAAGGGGTATACAAGCCAGCAATAAGAAGAAAGCAGTACTTGTTACAGAACTCATGGCAGAGTACAGAATGGAGGGCGATTCAGTTCCGGCACAGAGGGAGCCGGGAGGAACACCACAAGGATCGGAATTCCAGAGGCAGGTTCAGTTCAGGCTATCCTTTTATGGGGAAAACCCCCCAACAGAAATTGTTACCAGGACAATGGCCGAGGTACAAGAATTCATCCTAAGGACACAGGCACCAGAACAAAGCTCTGCAATTAATGTGCCACAGGAAGGTAAGCCTAAAATACCATACCAGGCGTTTAAAACATATGTGGAGGCAGAGGAAGATATAGACGCTTTCCTGCAAGACTTTGAAAGACTGTGTGCACTGCATAAAATTAACGCAGAGGACTGGGTACCTATTTTGGCCGGAAGGTTAACCGGGAGGGCAGCAGAGGCATATCGGACTGTACCTAATGACGAAATAAGGAATTACAGTAAAGTGAAAGAAATTATACTCGCCAGGTATGCTATAACACCCGAGGCATACCGGCGGAGGTTCCGGGATCTAAAGAAAACAGAGAAGGACTCGCACGCAGAGTGGGCATGCCGATTACAGGGGGCAGCGCTCGGGTGGGTGCAAGCTAGCAAGGCACGTTCTATGGAGGATGTAATACAAATGTTGCTGATGGAGCAGTTCTATGAGGGAGTAACCAATGAGGTCCAGGAATGGGTAAGGGACAGAAACCCTACTTCCCTTACCGAGGCGGCTAGGAAAGCGGATGACTACCTGGATGCACGCAGGTCACAAAAACCTGCAGCTCCAAAAGCAACCTTTAAAACATTCGGGGGAAACAACTACACCCCAGCTCCACCGAGACCGCTACCACCACCTCCACCACCCGCTGCACAGCCCCGGTTCCGACAACCCACCGCTGGCCCCTGTCATCACTGCCAGAAGTGGGGACATTATAAAAGGGAATGCCCACAGCTACGGGACCGTTCCACCTGGATTCGTCCAGGCCCACCTCCACCCAGGGCGGCCGCAGCCCACCACTACCAGGACCTAGTCACCACCCCATATGGTTCCGCAGTCCCCATTACTACTGTGGAACAATGGGAGGTACTGCACGAGGCAGATCCGGTCCAGGCCAATGTGGATAATCTACGGCACCATCGACAGACGGTATATCTGAATGGTACAGCAGTCCGGGGATTACGAGATTCGGGAGCCACCATCACTTTGGTACAGAGCCACCTGATTTCAGATCAGGCAAAACTGAACAAAACTGTTGCCGTCCGGGTAGCTGGGGGAGCAGTGTACCGGCTACCTACAGCAAGGGTACATTTACATTGGGGAGCGGGGGCAGGGGAAGTGGAGGTGGGGTTGATGCCACATTTACCGGCGGAGGTTTTATTGGGGAACGATCTGGGGAGGCTCACTTCTGCTTTTGAGCCCCAGTCACCCACCACAGGAGAGGTCAACCCTGTAGTCACCCGACAACAGGCCCGCACCCAGGACCACAACACACTGCCGGAGGTCCAGGTAAGCAACCCTACCCCCCCTCTAGAATGTGTCCCCTGGGCTCCACCTAATGAATTTGTAGCTGAAGTCGCAACAGACCCCACGCTTCAGGTGTATAGGGACAAGGTTGGCACGGGTTCCCCCGGGGCGGAGGGAGAGAAGTTTATCTGGGATAAACAACTTTTATACAGGGAAACAACCAAACAGATTACGGGGTTAGACCCGATAGCGAGGAGACAATTAGTGGTACCACAGCGGTACCGGGCTGAATTACTCCGGATAGCGCATGATATTCCGCTATCCGGACATCTAGGGGTTAGTCGCACCAGGTACAGACTAACCCAGAGTTTCTTCTGGCCAGGGATTAGCCAGGAAGTACGCAGATATTGCACGACTTGCGATACCTGCCAGAGAGTGGGAAAAAGGGGGGATCGCAGGAAGGCTAAACTTCACCCCTTACCCATAATAGAGGAACCTTTTAGCCGAATAGCGGTGGATCTGATAGGCCCCCTCAATAAAGTTAGCCCGTCAGGAAAACGGTATATTTTAACGGTCGTAGATTATGCCACCAGGTATCCAGAAGCAGTGGCTCTGACCAACATCCACGCTGAGACGGTCGCGGATGCCCTCATGCGGATATTCTCCCGGATGGGATTACCCAGGGAGATTATTTCGGATCAGGGTACCCAGTTTACCGCAGAATTCACCCAACACCTCTGGAGGATCTGTGGCATTAAGCCTATTATCAGCGCCCCTTACCACCCCCAGACGAACGGGCTCTGCGAACGATTCAATGGTACCTTGAAGCAGATGCTCCGAACCTTCGCAGAGACCCACAAGGACTGGGAACGATTCCTGCCGCACCTCCTATTTGCATACCGGGAGGTGCCGCAGGAATCCACAGGGTTCTCCCCGTTTGAATTATCGTTTGGAAGGAGGGTCCGAGGCCCATTGGATCTTATTAGAGAGCATTGGGAGGGAGACCGGAGCACAGATGGCACTCCCATCCTACCATATGTGTTGGCCTTTCGGGACCGCCTAGAAGCGTTGACCAAGACGGTACGGGAAAACCTTCAGGAGGCCCAGACCCGCCAGCGTACATGGTATGATCGGGGAGCCAGGGACCGTAGCTTTCAGGTCGGGCAGAAGGTACTAATTTTAAAACCTGTCCGACATGATAAGTTACAGGCCGCCTGGCAGGGCCCATATAAGGTGGTGGAGCAAAGATGCGATACCACCTATATTATCGGCCCCTGCACAGGGGCACAAATTGGACACTTGACTTGGCAAACACCGCTGAGACCTCCATACTTCCAGAAATTCGTATGGAAACTACCGAATGACCCGCCGTTCGGTAGAAAGAGCCCCATAAACAAGGGAATTCATTCAAACCCTCTCCAGGCTCTATAACACAGGCAATTCGCCTGTTTTCATTCCCTTGTTTGTGACCGACCGCAGGGCCAAAATGCATGGAACTGTTTTCGGATACTTTACCCATGCGGTCGGTCAAATCTTTGGAACCCCATATCTCACGAACCATTCATCCGAATGGGCTAATTTTTAAGTATGTTGGTCCCCCAGAATAGAGCTATCTGGGGATGTTGGATTTGTGGATGTACCCCAAGTATTTAGGGTACATCCAAAACTCGGGGAAAACTGTGTACACAATAAGGGGATTATGATGCTAGAGGAGGGGAGGAGATCTGTGGGAGGTTACTACTTAGAGATTGGATAATGTCTTAAGTGTTAGAACCTCCTCCCTTGCATGGGAGAGGGCTTTATAAGGAACTGTGGAATAAAGCTTGCTAGTCTACTCCTGAAACTGTGTGTCGTCCAGTTATTGGGATTGCGATGGGGATACTGCTGTATTACTTTACCTGCTGGAAACCTTGCCTATGGACTTAACATCACCTTGTTCCTGAGCCTCACTGGAATCTCTAGTGGAGAATAGCTGTGCAAGATCGGCTCTCCGCTACACCATGTCTCTAAGTGTACCTAGTGTCCCCATGTCTCCCAGTGTCCCCAAATGTCTCAGTGTCCCCATGTCTATGTCCACTAGTGCCCCCATGTGTCCCAAGTGTCTGTGTCCCCATGCCTCCCAGCCAGTGTTCCTAGTCTCCCAGTGTCCCTTAGTCTCTCAGTGTCTGTGTTCCATGTCTCTTAGTGTTTGCCAAATGTCTCAGTGTCCCCATGACTCCCAGTGTCTGCTTGTCTCTGTGTCTCTAGTGTCTGTGTCCCCCTTTCTCCCAGTGTCTCAATGACTGGATCCACAAGTGCCCCTATGTCTCCCAGTGTCTTTGGATCTCTCAGTGTTCCCATGTCTCACTGTGTCCCCATGTCTCTCAGTGTCCCCTAGTATCCTAGTGATACGGGACACACTGAGACATGGTGACACTGGGGGAAATGGGGACACTGGGAGACTAGGGGACTGGGCGACATGGGGACACTGACACTGTGATACATAGGGACACTGATGCCAGGCTGGCCTTCCAATTATTTGGACAGACATGCCTCCTTTTTGGGCATGTTTGCCCCTTTTGGCAGTTCTGGTCACGTGATTCGCATCAGTGGCCCACCCTTTTACCCCGTCCATTGACTTCTTGCTTCACTGGACACTGCTGTTAAGGGGTATGGATTTACTTGAAAGATAAAAGCATAAATTAGAGAGAGATTAGCATAGATCATGGGTCCTCAAACTCCGGCCCCCCAGATGTTGCTGAACTACAACTCCCATGATTCTTTAAATTACATAGATAGCCAGAGAATCATGGGAGTTGTAGTTCAGCAACATCTGGGGGGCTGGAGTTTGAGGACCCATGGCATAGAGTATGTGTTTTCTTATAACTGAATCTTTTGAGTTTCCCTCCAACATCATCTCCATCAGATACATGACGCTTGAGAGGTATGACTGTTTTAGTGTTTTTGGTCGATAAGATTCTGTAATTAGGCCCCATCATAATTATCAACACCAGGCCCAATGGGCCCTTAATACTGATGTAGAATTATTAAAAATCTTTATTGTACTTGTATTGAATTATTGTACTAACTCCATTTTAACTTCATACCGTGACAAATCCTCCATTTTGTCCTCCTAACCTGACTTCTCCATTTTAAAACTACATTACATGACAGAATTTCCCAGCACATCTAACAATGGACAAAGACTGTATTTTCTATAAAGACATGACTAACTCAGGAACTGCTGACTTTCCCCTAACTCGCAACATAGTATAATTTGAAGGCCATGAGAACACAGTAGTAATGAAATGTTCTATTCATAAGAGACCTTGCACCTGGCCACGAGATCTGAGATCACTGACCGTGTAAAATGACGCTCCAGACCCCCTTGTCCCCACCCGTGTCCAAAAGAATACCACCTCTTGGTGGGTGGGCACGGGACTAACCACTTAGTTTTTGAGCCAATTAATTATACAGATAGGTGGACACTAATTCAGACACTTAACAATTAACCCAATTAATGATGTTTATTCACTAATATATTGATAATCAATGATGACGTAAAATGCCTCTTAAAAGGGCCTGCGCGCCCGCTTTGCTGCACTTGCCAATAAATTTTCTCGAAGTTATTTTAACCTGAACTCCGTGTGTCAGACTTAATTACTTCAGCGTATATACGCAATTCAATTTTCTTAATTTGGACAGGAACAGATAGACACTTAAACATTTTGGTTTATTGCTAAAAAGTACCATAACAACTTGGCGCCCAACGTGGGGCATCGGGCTATGTCCGGCCGGTGAGCCGTCCTAAGGAAGACGCAGTTGGACGGAGGAATCCGGGGGGGAAGGAAAGGAGATTGATCACCTCCAGGTACACGGTAGAGACTTATGTTCCGGCCCCTTTGATTGACCCGTCCACGTGTCTGTGACTGCTTCCCGGGAGGACATCAAAGACAGGTAATATCTTGCCCGGTGTCTCGTTACTCACTTGTTTACCTGCATTTTAGTCTATCTGTTGCCTGGGTATGTTTGAATTGTTTGCCTGTTTCCCCATTTTGAGATAAAGGGGGGTGGACCTGCAGGGGATTTGCCTGGGGTTCTCTGTTTTGCTTGTTTTCCCCTTTTTGGGATAAAGGGGGGTGGACCTGAGGGGATTTGCCTGGGTCTTCAGTTTGTCTGTCTATCTGTTTGTATTTTACCCCTTTTGGGATAAAGGGGGGTGGACCTGAGGGGATTTGCCTGGGTCTTCTGTTGCCTGTTTTACTCCTTTTAGGAACCACGGTGCTGTGGTTGTAGGGAAAAAGGGGGGTTGACCTGTGGATGTGTTCCTGGGGGTCTTCTTTGCCTGTTTACCTCTTTTAGGAGCCTCGTGGCTGTGGCTGTAAGGAAAAAGAGGAGTGTTGGAACTGTGGATTTTGTGTAGACTCATAATTTCCTGTGATCCTTCTTGTGTCACCTTGATAGCCTAGCTAGCGTCATTGTGCACGTAACTCTGCTTGCAGAGAGGTGGTAACCCACAGCTTCGAGCGCTGAGGCTGGTGGAATTCCAATTTTCTTTTATTTGTGGCGGGGGGATTCAGGCAGGCATTGCTTGTCTCCCGCACCACGTGGTAGTGAGACCTATAGTGGGTTTTTATAGGGGCACTACGGGATTGAGGGAGGTGACTTTGGAGTAAGCACACGAGTAAAGGAAAGGTTTACTGTTGATTTTATTTGAACTGTGATGCATGCACTGTATTTCAATTGTATTGATGTCTTGTTTGTGTAATTAGGAGTTATTCAAACTCCTGTGTCTGTCTTTAAGGATTTTTCCTTGCCTTTTCCCTTTTTCTACACTTCCTATATTATTATTCTATCCACTCCTATTTCTCTTGATAGAGAAGTGATTGGTCACACACTTCTCACCTCGCTCCAATCCATGTCTACCACCTCGGGTAGGCGGATTCAGTGACTAGTCTACGTTTTGGGAAGACGCACTTGAGGGAGGGACCCACCTTTCTCCTTGAGTGGCAGTCGAGCATTGTAGACGCTCTTGTTCCTTTTTCCTTTTCTATCCCTATATCTAGGACGCTGGTATAGGGGGGAGGGGGAATATGGGACAGGAATTGAGTAAGCCCGGTAGGGGCTGGCTCGCATGTGATTTAGTTGAGGACAGAGAGGGAGAGGAAATGGTTAAAGGTGTTGAAAGAATTGCGAAAGTGTGTAAAATTGCTGTGCCTTCATGTGGTAGATTACAACCAGAAAGCTGGCGTATATTACTGACAGAGAAGAAAGGCAAGCTTACAGATAATGATTTATTAAAGACTGCTGAAGCATGGTACAGAGTAGCGAAGGCTATTCAGCAAGAAGATTGGGTTGAGGAAGAAATAAATCACAAAGGTGTGAAATTGTTTGTGTATCATAATAATTGTGTTGCTGGGGTGTTTCCTCAGCCAGCGCCCCAAAATGGCGCCCAGGGATTATCCATTCCCAAGGTTCAGTCAGCAATAGGTGATAGCCAGCTGACTATGTTCCCCACTCCCAATCCTCCCGACGCCCATCCCATCACCTCCCCTGTCTGCCCGGTCCTGAATTCTGATGGTTCTTTCTTCTCCCCTTCCCCGTCTCTAACATTCCAATCATCCACATCCATCCCTACGCTACCCTCTGTACCTAACCCTAACATTTCATCTGCCATTTCCTCCCTGCATTCTCTCTCCGTTAATAATCCCCTCCCCTCTTCATCCGCCCAGCTAACTACCTCCTCCACCCTTGCTCCGGCTCCTCCTTCTGCACCCACCCCCACCAATCCCTCTCCGTCCCCTCCCGTAACCGTCTCCACCCCAGTCCAATATCCCACCTCCTTGAATGTAAATCCCCACCCAACTCTCCTGCCCTCCCCAGCCTGGCCATACCCATTCCCGTATCCCATGGCCCTGCCCTATCCAGGTTATCCGCAACCCCTTCCCCAAGCCACTCCCCAGGTTCCGGTCATGCCCAGTACGGCACAGTCTGCCCCGGATGTGCCCACATCCAACATGGCCGCCACTTCTTCCCTTAACCCCAATGCAGCTTCCTTTCACGCCCCCAATATGGCGGCCCCCAGTCATTCAGCCCTGATGCCGGTACTCCCCGGTGACTACCTAGGCTATGATTCGCTAGCCACCCCTGCATCTGGGGCTCCCTCTCAACCCCCGGTCCTGACACCTCAAGCGGGCCCCTCACGCAGGAGGGCCCAAATCATAGAAATAGATGAGGAAGAGGATGACAGGGTATCCCAGGCCTCATCGGAAGCCGTAGGAGCTTCAGCTCATCGTTCTATCGATGATCCCTTCGGACACAAGGGTCGGGGAGACCGGGCCCCTCCTAAGTATGTTGCCTTTAACCCCACTCAAGCTAGTGCTTTAATGAAGGCACTCCCTGACCCAGAAACGCAGCCTATGCCTTTTTACCGAGGGATAGTTCAAATCCAAAAGACTTATTCCGCCGCATGGCGTGATTTGCTGAGCATTTGTGCAATTAAAGCAGGGGATGCATATTGGCCCAGCATGGCCCGCCACCTCAGTACAGATCTGCTCTCCAGTGATGTTGATTACCCTTCCGGAGTGACTTTTTGTAACCAGTTAAGAGAATGGGCTAAGGACAAGCTTGCAGATCAGGCTGCTGGCCTTACTAATGTTATACAAGATAAAGGTGAATCAGTGGAAAGGTTTCATGCAAGACTGTATCAAATGTTTACAGATTTGGGGTTTGATCTTACTGACAAGATCCATTCACAAATGCTGTCCGGTGCATTTGTCCAAGGTGTTAAAGACTCCATACGTAAGGGAATCATTGCTGCACGCCCTGAATATAAGGTTGTTCCTCTGGATACTTTACTTTTAGTTGCTAGAAGTCTGGAATCTGCCCAGACACCGAGAAGACCAACCTCAGCCCCTCTCATGGTGTCCCGCTCCACCCCTGTCCCAAAAGGCACCAAACCTGAGGATGGACATTGCTTCAATTGTGGAGCCAAGGGACACTTTAGAAGTGACTGCCCAGAGCCTAAGAGAGAGCCTAGAGAGCCCAGGAAGCCGTCCAAGCCTGCCCCGGCTCCCAAAGCCACTCAACAGGTTCCAATAGTTGAGGAACCAGATGATTAGGAAATTGGCAAGCCTGTGTCATTAACCCCTGTCATGGCAGTGTCTGCAGGGGATAAGGGGGGGCCACTTGCTACAGTGACTTTACCCATTGAGGGCCAACCAACCACATTTCTTGTTGACACAGGTGCAGCCCGTAGTGTTCTGCGAGAACAAGACCTGCCAGACCCATCTTTTCTGTCCAATATTGATGTCTCTTGTGTTGGAGTGGATGGCCAGCCAAGACACAGCCCTTTAACAACTCCACTACGAGTTGGCTCCAGCCTGCTTGCTCGTTTCGTGGTATCCTCCACATGCCCAATTAACCTGTTAGGTGCTGATGTCCTCTCACGCCTACAGGCCTCTATCACCTTCACTCCAGATGGACAGGTAGAAATGTCTACACCTCTATCTGAATCAGACACCTCAGCCCTGTGTTCCTTACCTCTGATGCTGCACTTAGAGGGATCCCGTGGGGAAGCAGCAGAACCGAGATCCATTTTTCCAGAAATATTAAAATCACAGGTGCCTGCTAAATTATGGTCCTCAGGCCCAGAGGACATAGGTCACCTAAATGTTCCCCCTGTGGTGGTACAGCTTATTCCAGGAGCTAAGTTACCAAGAAAACCACAATATCCTTTAAAACCAGCACAGGCTGCAGCCATTTCTGTCCAAATCAAAGCACTCTTGGAGAAGGGTGCTCTAGTGAAATGTAAATCAGAATGCAATACTCCATTATTTCCTGTGAAAAAGAAAACTCCAAAAGGTGAGCCAGAGAAGTACAGGATGGTTCAGGATCTCCGTGCTGTCAATGAAGCTACTGTCCTGGACACCCCTCTAGTACCAAACCCTCACACTCTGCTCTCTGGAGTCCCACCATCTGCAAAGTTTTTCACAGTCATTGACCTGGCTAATGCCTTTTTCAGTGTCCCACTGGACCCATCTTGTCAATACCTGTTTGCCTTCACCCATGAAATGCAACAGTATACCTGGACTGTTATGCCTCAAGGGGCACAAAATGCACCAAGTCAATTTGCAAAAGCCATGGGCACCATTCTTGACCCATGGCAAGTTGAACACCCAGAAGTTGTTTTGCTCCAGTATGTGGATGATTTACTGCTCTGTGGAGATGACATACCCACTACTGAAAAGTGTTCAATTAGTCTCCTTTGATATTTGGCAGAACAAGGATGCAAAGCTTCACTTATCAAGCTGCAATTCTGCCAACCCTCAGTAATTTTCCTTGGACATTGCCTATCTCAAGGTACCAGACATCTTACTCGGGACCGGGTAAGAGCAGTACTGGATATCCCACCTCCAAGGACTTCAAAATCTCTTCATGCCTTCTTAGGCCTCATTTCTTACTGCAGAGCATGGATCCCAGAAGCCTCTCTGCTCATGCAACCTCTCTATGATGCACTCAAATCAGACCCATTCTGTCTGACCAATGAAGCTCTGGATAACTTCAAATCCCTTAAACGTGCAATTGCTTCTGCCCCTGCCTTGGGCCTACCAGACTATACAAAACCTTTCAAATTGTTTGTCTCTGAAAGACAAGGCCATGCAACAGGGGTTCTTACCCAAACTAATGACTTAAGAGGCCGCCAGAGGCCTATTGGATATTTCTCATGTCAACTGGACATTGTGGCCAGAGGGACTCCTTCATGCCTTAGGGCTGTTTTTGCTGCGAGAGAACTCATTGAAAGAACTTCAGACCTGGTCCTTGGCCACCCTCTGGTTGTTTTGGCCCCTCATGACATCTCTGCCATTATCAACCAAGTCCAGCTCAAGCACGTGTCTCCTGCTAGACACTTGCGCCTGCAATGTCATCTTCTTCTACCTGACAACATTTCTATACAAAGATGTCAAGTTCTTAACCCATCCACTCTTCTTCCACTCCCTGAGGGGGGTATCTTCTATGGGTTTATCCTGGATGAAACCTACATCTACCTTCTCTGCGGGTGCATCAAGAAGATGCATCCAAACCTAACATTTCATGAGGAAGATACACCTTTATGTGAAGGCCCGGATTACGCCTTCTGTACCATGTGGTACAAGCCAAACATTACTCCTGAACCTTGCTATGAAGATGAGCTTTACCACTGGATTGATGTGAAGCTCACTGCTCAAAATTTCTATTGTAACTCTGAAGGCAATAGCATGGTCTTGGTCCAACTACCTCAACAACTCAACTACCTCTACCGCCATTGGGATACTGCTATCCCACATATTCCTGTTACCAAGTTGAAGACAAGGTCATGGAATGATCTTGGGCCCATGGCAAAGTTATGGGCCACCATGGATGAAGAACAGCTACAGGAAAATGGTATTGCCAAATACCCAACAACTGACCTTCTGGAAGCATGGCCACGCCACTTCCTAGAAAAAGAATTTCAAGACCTGGTCATAGTGAATGATTATGACCCTGAAACACCTCATGACTGTTTTGAACAGATGAAAATGGAGACAGTGCACCTACCAACTGTGCATGAGAATCCATTACCAGATCCAGATTTTACCCTGTTTGTGGACGGTTCAAGATATGCTGATGAAGAAGGAAGATACCATACAGGATACGCCGTAACCACAACAGATGAAGTTATCAAATCATCATCCTTACCGCCAGCAATGTCTGCGCAAGAAGCTGAATTACAAGCTCTGACTTCAGCATGCAAAATTTCCGAAGGAAAACGTGCCAACATCTATACAGATTCAAGATATGCTCTGGGTGTGGCGCATGACTTCGGCCTTATTTGGAAGACAAGAGGATTTCTTACCACCGCCGGTACACCAGTTAAACACAGTTCTGCAATCAAGGATCTAATGGATGCCCTCCTACTCCCTGAAGAAGTGGCCGTTTTGAAAGTCAAGGCACATGGGAAGTTGGATACAGATGAAGCAAAGGGCAACCATTTGGCTGATCAGGCTGCTAAGCAAGCAGCCAGAGAATTGCAGGAAGTGGATGAAGAAGTGTCCGGACAAGAAGAAGAAGTCCCTGTTTTTGCTCTGCAAACTCTTCCTACTGATTTAAGAATTTTGCGAGAACAGCAAGCTGCAATCACCCCTGAAGAAATCCAGAAATGGAAGAACAAAGGAGCCATCCTAAAGGACGGAATATATTACAACAACTTCAAATTCTGCCTTCCAAGAAATTTATATCCAGCAGTTGTCCAATGGGCACATGGGCCTGCACACCTATCAAAGGAGTTGATGGCCGCCCTCATACAGAAGTATTATGAAGCACCTGGAATCACAACATTGATCAACAGCTTCTGTAGAGCCTGTGTCATTTGTGCAAGATGCAATCCAGGGAAACCAATCAAAGTACCTTCAAAGCACCTGGCGAAACCCATGTACCCATTCCAGAGAATTCAGATTGATCACATTCAAATGCCCAAGAGTGGGCCTCATGAATATGCACTAGTAATAGTGGACATGTTCTCAGGCTGGCCAGAAGCCTACCCAGTGGCTAATATCACTGCAAAAACAACTGCAAAACGTTTACTTACAGATATTGTATGTAGATTCGGACTTCCAGAAGTCATTGAAAGTGATCAAGGCCCAGCCTTTACAGCAACAGTGACTAAAGAAATTTGGACTGCTCTAGGGGTGACCCTAGCCTTCCACACCCCTTACCACCCACAAAGTAGTGGTAAAGTAGAGCGCATGAATGGCACCTTAAAAGCCAGAATGTTAAAAATGTCACAAGAAACAAAGATGCCCTGGCCAGAAAGCCTGTCATTAGCTTTATTCAGCGTTAGGCACACACCTAGAGGGAAGCACTCACTATCCCCATATGAGATTCTATTTGGGACAGCACCCAGACTAGGTTGTTATTTCCCGCAACAGTTACAGCTCCAATCCGATGTTTTAGTAGACTATGTAACTGAACTTGCAAGTGCCTTAAACAAAATACATGCCCAAGTTTTCTCTTCAATTCCAGATCCCGATTTGGATACAGGTACTCACAGCCTGCTTCCCGGAGATTGGGTTCTGGTTAAGAAATTTGTGCGGAAAAATACCCTGGAACCAAGATTTGACGGTCCATTCCAAGTTCTCCTGATCACCGCAACCTCCGTCAAAGTGGCCGGCAGGCCAAATTGGATCCACGCTTCCCACTGCAAGAAGTCTCCTGCCCCAGAGGAAGCAGATACCGCACAAGCATGTACCTCTGGTACATAATCTCCTTAATTAGCTCAATTAAAGCCCAGCAGGTAGCCATTACTAAGGATATTAGTGGGTACACCTTTTGGTATAATTCATCATGTACCCATGTGGCCACCTATACCTTTGACTATTGTGATATTGTAGAATGCTCGTTCCCTACATCACAAATTCAGAGTATCTATAGAGATATCCCTCATTCAAAGGACCCATATGTTTGTGTAGTGGACAGACAATGGGGGCACAATTGTGACCATTGGGGGGCGGCGGGATGGAATGCCGGGCCTGCCTGGGGTTACAAACCAAAAAGTGCCTTATCTAAAGTAGATGATCATGGTAGATCCCTTCTTCAAAGAATGACTCTGAGAAAGCCTGGGGGAGGTACACCAATGAAATTAATTCTTAATATTGAGCATCCAAGTCCAACAGATGCAGACCAATATGTGATGGGAATGTATTGGAAAAAGGGTTCCTACCATAAGTTAGGGCATTTCTACCTTAAAGATATGTTCAACTCTTCTGAGTGGCAAGGGGCCACTCATATGGTCCCTAATCCATTAAAACCACACATCCAGACTTTTCAAGATATGATGGCCATTGCTAACCCCACCTTTGAAGATACCATGGCCGCAGAAACAGGTTTTAATGATGTAAATCTATGGTTAGAATGGATGAAGTATAATGCTAATAAGCATAATAAGACCGCATGTTATGTGTGTGGCGGTGCCCGGCCTCACCTGGGCACTGTGCCTTTAACCCTGCCAGTAGATATAGAAGCATGTGTTTTGAGCCTTTTTGCCTATCACTATGATTTCAACAGGTCCATATGTATAGCATGGACAAAGGAGTATCCTCTCCTAACCAAGGATGTCAAACCCCCAGATGGTATTACAGTATATAAAGGTAATTACACTTGTTATGCTAATTATGATGGAATTGGTAAATTCTTAGGTAACTTCTCCAAGGGGTATTGTGCTACCTACAGAAATGTCTCCATGAACTTGTTGCAGTTTCACACTAGGTCATTGGGGGATATTTACTGGTTGTGTGGGGATTTACAGCTAAGATCCAGGATGGACAAGGAGTGGTGGGGGGAGTGTACTTTGGCTAAAGCTATTATGCCCATACACATCATCTCTGACACACACCTCATTACCCATGAGTCCAGACACACTAAGGTTAAGCGCGAAGCCCCAGTGAAGGGAAGTTTTGACCCTCATGTTTATATTGATGCCATTGGGGTGCCTAGGGGGGTACCCAATGAATTTAAAGCAAGAGATGAAGTTGCTGCAGGATTTGAATCACTTTTTTGCCATAGTTACCACAAATAAGAATTTAAATTGGATAAATTACATTTACTATAATCAACAGCGTTTTGTTAATTATACCAGAGATGCCCTCCAGGGATTGGCCGAACAGTTGCAGGCCACATCCCAAATGGCCTTCCAGAATAGAATGGCCCTAGATATGATCCTAGCCGAGAAAGGAGGGGTATGTAAAATTTTGCCAGACACCATGACATGTTGCACTTACATCCCAGAAAACACGGGCCCTAATGGTAAAGTTACATTAGCCATAGAAAAATTAAATGACCTTTCTGAAGAGTTAAAAAGGAATTCTAGGATAAAAGATCCCTGGGAAAGATGGTTTGGTTGGATGACAGGATGGCAAAAGGCCTTAATGCATATTGGTATGGCAATACTAATTTTTCTTTGTATCTTTGCTCTTCTCTTTTGTTGTGTCCTCCCTTGCCTGAGAAAATCCCTCATGAAGACTGTTGACCAAGCGGCACCCACTTTCACACATCTCGAAGTTGATGACCAAGATTTCCAAGATCTCAACTCACCCTGTTTGCCGCTGCAAACTATCCCTTTTGTTGATAAAGTGCGAGAATTCTAGGAAGGGACCAGCTTAGGGACAGCATCTGTCAGCGAATGGTAAAGACCCCGTGTGGAGAAGTGGTGGGCAAGCCATCATGGGCCACCCATGGGAGTGAAGTGTTCGAGAGCCATGCTGACGATGAGTTAGCCTATTAGGGTCAGCTCTAGGGACAGACTTGCACTTTGCATTAACACCTAGCTAGCGGCCACGGGGT
This sequence comes from Pelobates fuscus, assembly GCF_036172605.1. Lineage (NCBI taxonomy): Eukaryota > Metazoa > Chordata > Amphibia > Anura > Pelobatidae > Pelobates > Pelobates fuscus. The sequence continues at coordinate 63,520,435 of NC_086323.1, read as the reverse complement.
TTCTGTGCCTTTGGGTTAACACGTCTTCTGATACTAACAAATAAAGTTTTATCTCTTAGAATCTAACATTTCATAGGGGGGACTGATGTAGAATTATTAAAAATCTTTATTGTACTTGTATTGAATTAATGTACTAACTCCATTTTAACTTCATACTGTGACAAATCCTCCATTTTGTCCTCCTAACCTGACTTCTCCATTTTAAAACTACATTACATGACAGAATTTCCCAGCACATCTAACAATGGACAAAGACTGTATTTTCTATAAAGACATGACTAACTCAGGAACTGCTGACTTTCCCCTAACTCGCAACATAGTATAATTTGAAGGCCATGAGAACACAGTAGTAATGAAATGTTCTATTCATAAGAGACCTTGCACCTGGCCACGAGATCTGAGATCACTGACCGTGTAAAATGACGCTCCAGACCCCCTTGTCCCCACCCGTGTCCAAAAGAATACCACCTCTTGGTGGGTGGGCACGGGACTAACCACTTAGTTTTTGAGCCAATTAATTATACAGATAGGTGGACACTAATTCAGACACTTAACAATTAACCCAATTAATGATGTTTATTCACTAATATATTGATAATCAATGATGACGTAAAATGCCTCTTAAAAGGGCCTGCGCGCCCGCTTTGCTGCACTTGCCAATACATTTTCTCGAAGTTATTTTAACCTGAACTCCGTGTGTCAGACTTAATTACTTCAGCGTATATACGCAATTCAATTTTCTTAATTTGGACAGGAACAGATAGACACTTAAACATTTTGGTTTATTGCTAAAAAGTACCATAACAATCTGGCCCTAGTCCCCATAGTGCAGGGGTTCTCAACCCAATCCTCAGGACCTCCTACCAGTCCAGGATTTGGGGATTACCTGGGTGTGTCTAAGGTGTTTAGAAAAAGGGAGAAAAAACACCTTAGACTCTAAGGTGTTTTTTTTTTTCTTTTTCTAAACACCTTAGACACACCCAGGTAATCCCTAAACCCTGAACTGGTAGGGGGTCCTTGAGGACAAGGTTGAGAACCCCTGCCATAGTGGGTATCTATTAACTAGCGGGGGGACATAGTGCCCCCCCGAGTGGGGGCTATTCAAGTAAATGGTGGACATAGGGTCCTCCCCCCCATTGTCATTTAAAGTCCCCACCCGTCACCCATGGGTGGGGGTCGGACAATAGGTTCCCTCCTTATTGTAATATAGGGCCCCCACCCTTATTGTAATATATTTGAATAGCCAACCCTCGTGGGGCTTGTGGGGGACACTAGTTAAGAAATGCCCCACTATGGGGCCATTTATTGGGGGTTTGGGGTTATTTATTTTATATTGTTTTACAACAGTGAGCAGCCACAGGCTGCTAACTGTTTACTAGACATGTCCTTCCTCGCGATATAGCAAGTAGGGGCAGATTAATTACTAATTCAAAGTAATTTTTACTTAGTATTAGTAAAGTTGGCTGAAAGACCAATCTTGGTCTTTCAGCCTTTTGGTAGATAGCTCCCTAATACCGTGGGGATTAGGGGGCTATCTACTAAGTGGCTGCAAGATGCAGCCGCGGCACATATAGATAGGAATTTCATTTATTCCAATTAAAATTCCGATCCGAACAAAAGTTCAGAATTGCATCCTAACACGAATGGACGAACTGTTCTCATTCTGCTAGGACGAAATTCGGCAGTTTTGCCGGCGTTCCGGAATACGGGAAAGAGGCATCGCGAGAACACGGAGGAAAGGTGAGAATTGCAGGAAATTTGCTTAGACCACTGGAAACCAAGCCCACTTTGCTCCTCCGCTGGTTCTAGCTGGTCATGGCTAGGAAACCTCCATAAGACAAAATAGTCCCTACTTTGTCTTATGTTTTAAAGAAAACTAGAGCAGACAGGAAGAAATGAAGAACCGATCCTGACAGAGGGAGAGAAGAGGAATCGATTAAAGAAAGGTAAGTTCGACATGACAGTGCCGCTTTAACCCCTTAAGGACCAAACTTCTGGAATAAAAGGGAATCATGACATGTCACACATGTCATGTGTCCTTAAGGGGTTAAAGGAACACTAGTCACCTGCGCCCATACAGGGCACGTCCTGCCAGCCAGGCCCGCACAGCGCCATGCCGTTACCATGGTGACGGCATGGTAGGCGGGATTCCTGGGCGGGTCTGTGGCGTTCCCAGCATGCAGTGCGCGCCCGGCCGGTTTCCCCTCTGTCTCTCCTCCGCCCCCTCCTCCTGACAGTGACCATGGCGCCGGTGTACAGCAAGTACCTGACCGTCCGCAACTCCTCGGCGGCTGGGGGGGCGCTCCTCCTGCTCTACCTGATCAGCAAGCGGAGGTGAGAGCCGGGGAGAGGGGGGGTCACTCGGCATGCTACCTGGGGGGGACATGACCTGCCTGCACCCAAATGACATGATACGGCCCAGCAGTCATTACTACAGCTCCCATCATCCACAGCCAGCCAGCCTGGGCAGTCTGCACTTCTCCTTGTTGGATTGCAACCCCCATCAAGCAGTTAGAGACAGAAAACTTAGTGTCTGGATGATGGGTGTTGCAGTCCAACAGCTGGAAGGGTGCAGATTGCCCAACGCCAGGATCATAGGAGTTGTAGTCCTAGCAGCTGGAGTGAGTGATGGGTGTTTGTATCTTCCTCACCCTATAGCAGCCAGCCAGGATAGGGGGGCTGCAGGTCGTCAAACACTGGCTGAATGGGAGTTGTAATCCTAGCAGCTGGAGTGATGGATGTTGTATCTTCCTCACCCTATAGCAGCCAGCCAGGATAGGGGGGGGGGGTGCAGGTTGTTAAACACTGGCTGAATGGGAGTTGTAGTCCTAGCAGCTGGAGTGATGGATGTTGTATCTTCCTCACCCTATAACAGCCAGCCAGGATAGGGGGGCTGCAGGTCGTCAAACACTGGCTGAATGGGAGTTGTAATCCTAGCAGCTGGAGTGATGGATGTTGTATCTTCCTCACCCTATAACAGCCAGCCAGGATAGGGGGGCTGCAGGTCGTCAAACACTGGCTGATTGGGAGTTGTATCTGAGCAGTAAATACAACTAGTTACCAATTATTCACAAGATTTGGTGAGAAATTGTTAAAACGATTATCGTGAGAATAATTAAATACAAAGTCTGTGTTGTAATTATGATTTAGTCAATTTTTGAAACGCCTCATTGTGTAAGTGTACCAGATAATTTAATTAAGTTAACCCCTTAACTTTAGTTGCTAATTATTGACTGTTTTTGATCCTATATAGTTATTATTTAAAAGTGTGCTAATCAAGAGGCAGAAATGTCAGAAGTTGGGAAATCTTTCCATCACTGTTGTAGCTTCTATAATACTTGACCCAAAATAGCACCTGCTTTTTGCCTTGATAAATGTGGACTTTGTGCCAAATGTGTCAGGAATACGTTTGTGACATTGATTACATAAAGTGGCGATCCATTTACATGCTAAGGGTTTGGATAGCTTGTGGTTTTGCAAATCCTTTAATTATATTGTGGACTTGCAGTCATTTATTTGAGAATTTTTATAAAGTGCCTTGCTTTAGTGTGTTTTTTTTTTTTTTTTTTAAATAGTTATAAAGTAAACTCTTCATTACTCATACATGCTTTACTTATCTATATCAGTGCAGGTAAAAGGTTAGAATAGATGGTTTGTCATACACAGTACAAAGGTACATATATCACCTGCCATATGGCAAAAAAGATAAAATACTAGATTTAAGGATGCATTGCATAATTCGTTAAATCGATTATATATTTAAGTTATTACTTTTTTTTTTTTTTTTTTGCAACACTAATTGTACTTCAGTGGTTTAAAGTGGTCATGGTGCCTGGAGTCTGTATGTGCAGTATTTCATCTATGAAATGTTGAACATACAGAATTTCAACCGTTTTCTGTCTAGTTCTATGCACAGAATTGCATTCATTGGCTTAGAGCTGTCAGTTAACAATCAGCCAGTGAATGGCGATATGATTGGCATTCAATTTCTGCATCTCTGTAGAAGCCAAAGGAACATCACCAGTACTGGAAGGACCCTCTGCTTTTAGCAGGGACCCAGGTAAGAGGGCAAACTGTTGCAAACACTTTGCCCTGTGACTGTGTAACTGAGCTAGGGTACTCCTGGCCCTTATAACCATTACAGTGGGCTCTAGTGATTATGATGCTTGGAATAAACCTTTAATTGGGCCTTGCAAGTTGAAGTTAAAGGACCACTATAGTGCCAGGAAAACATACTCGTTTTCCTGGCACTATAGGGCCCTGAGGGTGCCCCCACCCTCAGGGTCCCCCTGCCGCCCACTCTGGAAAGGGGAAAAGGGGTAAAACTTACCTTTTTCCAGCGCTGGGCGGGGAGCTCTCTGCCTCCGATCCTCCTCCGTTCCGCCCCGTCGGCTGAATGCGCACGCGCGGCAAGAGCTGCGCGCGCATTCAGCCGGTCGCATAGGAAAGCATTATCAATGCTTTCCTATGGACGCTTGCGTGCTCTCACTGTTATTTTCACAGTGAGAATCACGCAAGCGCCTCTAGCGACTGTCAGTGAGACAGCCGCTAGAGGCTTTGGGGGAAGGCTTAACCCATTTATAAACTGCTATGTTTATAAAAAAAATGGGTTAACCCTAGCTGGACCTGGCACCCAGACCACTTCATTAAGCGGAAGTGGTCTGGGTGCCTAGAGTGGTCCTTTGACTTCCCATGATATATATATATATATATATATATATTTTTTTTTTTATTGCCTTGGAGAGGCAATTCATAGAAAACACAATTATTAAATAATGTAATGCTTCTGAATGTCCATTATTCGTATCTTCTACAGGGGACAGTAAGTTCTTAAAAAATCCTTTTTTTTTTTTTTTTTTTTTTTTTTTATATATAAAAGCAATATACTGTCCCAAGTAGTGTCATTCATGGGGAAAATATGTGAATTCAACCTCCTGGCAAGCTAGTTTTGTAGTGCATTGTTTTGTTGTTTTTGTCCAGACCTCACAATGTTACCTGCCTGCCTGCCTGCTTGGTGGTGGCCTTTGAAGAGAGTGTTTTAAGAAACATACTTATGTGAAGCTGTTGGCACAATTGTAACATACTGAATTGAATTATTCACATGTATTCATTAGTTAATGCATCCTCATGGCTCCCATAGTGGTTCTTCTTCTATTGAAACCTATGAGAAACGCTGTACGATATTGTTAGAACTTGCATATCATGTGCATGTTGCAAATTTACACTCTATTGAACTTTTGTTTGGCAAGATGAAAGCATTAAATCACTGCAGCTATAATTAACTAAATGAAGTGACTCGAGTATTGGATTAACTAGTGTAATAAGTATTGGCAGTTATGGTGTTTTAAAAGTCTCTTTAGTAATGAGTTATATGGATGGATTTTTGAATATTTTTCTTTTTTGAATATTGACTATGTTCATTAATATACACTTCGTCTGATAAACTGCATGGTTACTACATAAAGCACTATCAGAAATCACTTATTGGTGTACTAAATATCCAGACAGAGTGCATAATATAGGTTCATAATGTATCATGTCAGTTTATTTTTTGATTTATGTTTTGTCTTGCCCTTGTTACCACATATACTATATGTGCTTTACTGTAATATTGTGAGTTACTACGCCCTCTCCCCCTCAGGAAAAAACGTGAAAAACGTGCATCCAGAATGTGTCATTCCTTTTTTGTATTTGCAACATTAGTAAGGTAAAATTGTGACCCATGCTAGAAAGCTTCAAAATATCACTTGCAATTTCACCCATTCCTCCTTTTATATGTTTCCTCCTTATTTGATCTCTACTTTGTCGTAAAATCTGACCACCTCTGTTACTTATTCCATATCCCCTTGCTCTCATTTTATTTCCATATATCTACTCTTCCCTCCCTGTTCCATCTGCCATTCTGTGGTCCAATTACCATAACTTTATCATTTATCATTACTCTTCCTATATATCCTGCTGTCTTTCCCTCCATTCATTTTACATTATTTTGCTAATCATTCTTGCTCTCTCTCATTCCATCTCACTGTCTGAAACCCTCATTGGTGGTGTTTGTGGTGCCTTAGTAGTGACAGGTCTAACATAATCACTTGACACTTCTCTTTTCAACATAATATGAATCCGCAATAAAAGCTGGCATCATATGATGTCACATGCCAGTGTAAGGCTCATTTCATACCCAAAATGCTATGTACAGAACATTAATATGTTGCTTTACGGCACTTCGCTAATACATTGCTTTTCAATTTATAGTCAGATGATGAATCTTCACTATTGTAAGGTTAGCAATGCATATGGTGGCAGCACATTTATTTTTTTTACCTTTTTATTTTATTTCTTTTGGTCTTCCACTACTGTACTTATGAGCGTGTAAACTTGTTTTAAGACATGTATATGTACTAATTACTTTATTGCAATATTCGCTTTACAGCAATGGTCTAAAACATAACCTGTCGTATTAGAGTATTAGCTATGTATGTCTGTACAGAGCAGTGACTGCTGTGCCATAGATTTGTATCTGACTAATTGGACTCCCTTCTTTTTGGTAGTTTTGTTTACTAGCTACATTTATTGCTTTTTGATATCTTTTATTACATTGACAAAAAATGAATATATTTGTATACTTCTTATCTACACATTTGAACATAACCAGATATGCACATATATCTACAGTATGTACAAAATAAATAATCTGAAACTTGATGAAGTAATGAACTGGGCCATTTGACTTGATTATTTCTTGGAAAAGTATGACATTTCAAAAGTAATGGTGGTTATGCACCTAATGTATTTTATCTTTGCACAAAATTGTACAAGTCTACTATATTACAGTTGTCCCCGTAGTGAATTGAATGCTCGCAATTTCAACTATGGTTATTATTATTATCCAAACAGCGGTCTAGCTTCAGACTTTGAAAATTGTGCCCAAAATCGCAAAATTGGCTTGTGAGTTGTATTAAAGGAAATCTAAAATAAAAAATAAATAAAAGTTTAACGATCAAAAGTCTCTTAACTGCTGCTCTAATCCTCTTTCCGTGAAGTCATCAATACTAATGACTGGTGGGATATGTGGCGCTTTTGCCACATTCAAGACTAATTCTTCTCGTAGAGAAATGTAACATTGCAGGGACAGAATCTGTGCACCTAAATAACTTCTGCCAGTGATGTTGGTGCATAGACTGACCCTTTTTAATGTGCAGTTTTTAGTTCCAATAACAACTCTAATTGTCATTTAAAAGAACTATCTGAGTCTGACAACTACCACACCTTGTTTTAGGATGGTTTGACACTTACCTGGGTTCCACTGAGCACTTGCACTACTTTAAGTCTTCTCATAGTTGGGGAAGCCTAACGTCTGTCTTATTCAGTGGCAACATCATTTTACTCATTTGTTGGCTGAGAGTACTCGGCTGTTGCTTTCAGCAAATAAATGTATGGGTGCATTGGCATCAGACCTTTCCTGCTCAAGAAGAATGGATGCTGACTAGCGCCTCAGCAGTACCCAGGTCAGTGACAAACCATGCTAGAGAGGTTTGACGGGGTGTATTAAGATGGCAACAGGGCACTCTTCACACTGTAACCATTAAAGTGGGTATCCCTTTAGTGATAAGCATAACTGTATGCAATTTTCCAATTAATATCAATAGGAACTGATAGTTACCAGACATAAGTTGATCTCTTATAGTAGAATACAGTCCGATTCCTGTCACAGAACCTAAAGAAATCTGACAGAAAAATATTTCTTAAACATTCATTATTATACAGGTTTAATGCCGCTATTTTACTAGCAGGTACACAATTCATGCTAGTGCAAACCAAAAATATTCCTAAAGTTGTGTCCAGCTACTAATATCTTGAGAAGTAGAAATACCCCACATACATAATATGACATTTGTTGGTGTTTTTTTTTATTATTTTTTTTTTTTTAATTTGGCAACCTATCGTTGTACATTTAAAACACTATGCAGAGATTAAGTGCAGAAATAACTTTAATTTTCTACACCTAAATTACTGGAGTCAGTGTGATAGAGCAGTACTGTGCCCAGTGTCTCTCTCTCTTTTTTTTTTTTTTTCTCTCTAAATATCTATGCAACTTTTATGTGTGATTCAAGTTTAAACCAACTGCTATTTGCAAGAGCTGTATTGTTAGAAAGACATGATCCTATAAGCAAAGGAGCTTTTGTAGACTGTAAGATTTGGGAAATAGGATTCTTAGCTTTATATTGGAAAACAAGACAAAGACTTCACTATGTGGGTTATAACAGTGGCAATTCTGTCTGAATAAATGGCAAGGCCTATAGTGTAATGCCATTTGCTTCGCTAGAAGATTGCAGTCCCTTTTTATCTATGCAGCTGACATCTCTGGTATTTGTAGAAACACTTGTCTTTATTTAAGAAACTCCTCTCTACTAAATAATGTACTTAAATGTATTCCTTGTTATAGTCTATTTCCTGTTGTAAAATGTTTGTTTCAGGGTATATAAAAATGGACCTGTCCCCTGACATCAGCCAGGGCCTTGAGCTGGCCAATAACAAGCCTGCACTGGAGTAACACTGCCTGCAAAGGAAGCAGTAACAATGTCTAGGGCTCTTGGCAGGGGCCCTAATCGTTTTTATTAAAATTTTGTGTATGGACAAGGAGATTGTCATGACTTGCAAGGAGATTGGACTACCACTTTAGTACTTTGGACAAGGAGATTTTGTCTAAACATTCACGCCAGTGTAAGAGCCAGAGATGTTTTTCTGCCTGAGAACATATTATACCATCAATCCAAAATAATGGTTCCAAAACGTTTTTATGAGAGCATAAGGCTTAAAGGAGCACTACGCGCAACACTTTAAGTAATTTGTCAGAGTACTTTAGAACAGCTCAGTAACTTACTTTGGTTCCCTAGCTGTTTTTTTAACGTTTTAGTCGACTAAAATTGTTAGTCAACAAAATTAACACTGAGTAGTGTTTTCTTTCGTTGTTCACAGCACAGTCACATACTTTGTCTTTCACTAATTGTTGAGAATTCAAAGTCGTATTTTCAGCAAAGTTATGAATTACTCACTATCTGTATATCTTTAAGACCGTTCAATGTGCTATTCCTTTTAATATTAACTAGTTGGTCACACTGTGTGTTTTTTTTTTTTTTTTTTTTTTTAAGGCAAAGGTTAAAGGAACACTTTAATAGAAATCGGCACATTGATACAATTCTCAAAAACGCCTCCCAAGCTGTCAATCGGAAAGACAGGGAGGTTTTCTTCCTCTCACAGAACTGGCAAGTGCACTGGTGGTGTAGAACAGTGTTTCCCAACCCAGTCCTCAAGGCACACCTACCAGTCCAGGATTTAAGGATTACCCAGTTTTGTCTAAGGTGTTTTTAGAAAAAAAAAGAAAAAACACCTTAGACAAAACTGGGTAATCCTTAAAGGACCACTCTAGGCACCCAGACCACTTCAGCTTAATGAAGTGGTCTGGGTGCCAGGTCCAGCTAGCTTTTACCCTTTTTTTTTAATAAACATAGCAGTTTCAGAGAAACTGCTATGTTTATACTGAGGGTTAAGCCAGCCTCCAGAGCCTCTAGTGGCTGTCTCATTGACAGCCGCTAGAGGCGCTTGCGTGCTTCTCACTGTGAAAATCACAGTGAGAGCACGCAAACGTCCATAGGAAAGCATTATGAATGCTTTCCTATGCGACCGGCTGAATGCGAGCGCGGCTCCTGCCGCGCATGCGCATTCAGCCGATGACATCGCGAGGAAGAAGAGGAGGAGGAGGAAAGCTCCCCGCCCGGCGCTGGAGAAAGAGGTAAGTTTAACCCCTTCCTCCCCCCCAGAGCCCGGCGGGAGTGGGTCCCTGAGGGTGGGGGCACCCTCAGGGCACTCTAGTGCCAGAAAAACGAGTATGTTTTCCTGGCACTAGAGTGGTCCTTTAAATCCTGGACTGGTAGGTGTGCCTTGAGGACTGGGTTGGGAAACACTGGTGTAGAAGAACACCTGCCTTCCCCTCCTTCTTAGTATGCTGTATAGTACTACAGCTTCTTTGAGAGGCATTGGAAAGGTTTGATAGTGCTCTTGTGGCATCTCCATGAGAAACCTCTGATTGGTCAGTTCTCTAGCACAGATTTTCAGTCTCCACGTTTTTTGCAAGCTGTTTATTTTTTATTTTTTCATTATATCCCCCTAAGAAAACATGCATGTATTTTTGTTTTCTTCTCTTCTGGTATATATGAATAATAGTTAAAAAATAAAAATAAAAAAAACATAAATAAGATCCATGGACCTTTTTTCTACCAGAATAGGAATGATAGGAACTTTTAGATATTTGCATAGCATTTCTAGAGATGAACTCCCTTGTTCCTGTAGTTTAACAGTTTTCTTAGTAGTTTGTTTTAGTTGTACAGCTTTGTTAGGACTGTTCATATTTGCTATAATTGTTACTTAGAAAGCTATACCTTGGCTGGCATGAAACGTTAAAGGGACACAAAGAGCCATTCAGTTTATTTGTTTTCAGTTAACAAATGCCAAACAGACCTCAACGTGTGAGATGCCATTCCTCTCAAACCAACCCACTCTGCCTATTTCACTTGAATCTTTAGGCTGGGTTTTTGATTTTGCAGTGTAAACCAGGGCAGAGGGCTTTGCTTGGCTGCCTGATTGCCGTGCTTACTTCATTGACTGCTAGCCAGATCTACCTCCAGCTGTCAAGAAATTCAGCTATATTAGTTGCTGCTATTTACCCTACCTATAGAAGAGAGCAGTATTGCAGTAAAACAGCGATAATTTGGCTTTGTCTATGTAAGTAGTACAGTGCTTTAAGGGAAGTAGATGGAGATGCAGCTAAGATTGGAAAAATCGTCAGTGGGAGGTATATAAACTGGACCGTCTATAAATTTAGGCTTCATGTCTATGTGGCAAAAATAAAGTCTTTACAAAAAAAAAAAAAAATCACTGATTTTGGCAAATACGTGGATAATGTTTGATCTTAACACACCAAGATTTAAAGCGGATCTGTACTTTTTCTCTCTGCCTAGGTATGTCCCAGACTCTCACTCTGCTGCCCTGTTTTTTTTTTTTTATATATAAAATAAAGCTAATTTTTAAAGTTATGCTAATGAAAAAGTAGGGACTACTTTTCATTTATGTGTAACCTTTAAGTGTTGCAACACTGGTACTCTGTGTTGACTCTCATGTGAGAGTCTACACTGGTCCTTTAAAAGGCTTGGGTGCACGCGTTATTCGACTTACATACCCAAAGAAGACAGGACATGGAATTCCCAGCCACTCATTTCCTGAAACACAAAGAAAACTGCTGGAGTGGCACAACGTTGGTAAAGGTAAGTTGAACCAGACCTGGTGCCTGAAAAGGTTGTGAAGCCTGAAATGACTATGGGGGTCAGTTGTGCTATAGGGAGGTATCCTTGGGTTGGGACGAGGGCACCAAATGACAGATGCTTTAACTTTGGCCTTAGTACAACATGTTGCGTGTAACAGAAAACCGGTAATCACCACGAGAACATCATTTGATTGGTAAAGCATGATTAGCTTTGTGGGGATATTTTTTAATGACAAGTGAGAATATAGTTAGGATTGGGGCAGCTTGGATGGAGCCTCTACAGTTTTTAGGTGAACATCTTTCTATCTGCAAGACCTTTGAATTGGGGAGGAGACTAGCCTAGCAGGATATTGACTCTAAACTCGCCGCTAAAGCTACACTGGAGTGGTTTAATGGTCCTCATACACCCTGATAGGGCTTGAGCAAATTTATTGAAACTAATTGTCAGGATCCAGATATGTAAACCTGATGGACTCCGCCAATTGCAGCCAAAGGTAGTTCTAACTATTAACTCAGAGCATATACTTGTGCATCCAATATAAATGTCTTGTTTTGCCACATTTCATTAACTTGTGTGTGTCAGAGCAACAGCTGATGGCATATGTGAGCATGTAATTATGCATGTTTTACCCATTGCTACGTTTTACCAAAAAGCAAGTCCTATGAGACCAAGCTGCACCTACCTTGTCTAATGTACCATCTTTGTTAGCGTTTCAATAGACACTATGTTTTTCATGTATATTTTATCTTTATCTGAGAGCTTCTCCCTTCTTTCTTCAGGAATAGTCAGACAAGGGGCATAAGTGGTTGTTTAAAGCGGCACTGTCAAGGCCACATTTTTTTTTTTTTTATTTTGTAACCCCCCTCTAGACTCCACTACATCTAATTGTCCCTCTAGTCACCCCCATATGCCCCTAGGTCGCCCATTTCACCCTTATTAACCTGTTGGCTTCTTGCCCGGACATAGGTCCTGGATGCCGCCATCTTAGTGTGGACAGTTGATAGCCCTGTGGGACACGTCATCTGCCCACAATAGATAGCACAGTGACATTCCCACGCATGCCCAGTTTAACTTGCATTCACTATTGTACGAAATTCGGATGAGAATTTGGGGCATTTATTCATCATAAAGACAAATAAACGAATAGAAATTACAAAGAATGAATGGTCTTCAAATGAGCGAAGACTGTTCGTTTAGTTTATTACAAGGATGGAGCAAGCAGCTTGCGGCTCCCAGCCTCTTAAAATATACGTAACGCCCCTCCTTGTCATCCCCTCCCCCTTTTTGTCATTTTAGGGCACCCACCACCACAGGCTGCTCACTGTTTAGTAGATATGTGGCATAGCAAGTAGGAGCAGGAGGTAGATTTCAATCTCCCTTATTTACTAATAATTTTTACTTTAGTATTGGTAAAGTAGGCTTACAGACCAATTTTGCTCTTTCAGCTTTTTAGTAGATAGCTCCCTAATTCCCACAGTACTATGGAACCATCTACTAAGTGGCGGCAAGAATTGGATACAAATGAAATTTCCAAACAGAACAAAATGTACACATTTTGTCCTAACACGAATGGACAAACTGTACTTCTGTTCGGACTAAATTCTGCTGTTTTGCTGGAGCCCTGTCTATATGAGAGATTGTTGGAATGGTGAATAAAGCAAATCGAGAACAACGAGGAAAGGGTGAGTATTGTGGGAAATTTCTTTGACCACAGGAAATGGATCGAACTTAAGCTCCTCCTTTGGTCAAAGAAGGTCAAGCTTAGGAAAAATATGTAAGATAAAGTAGTACCTTTTCTTATGTTTTAAAGAAAAGTAGATCAGATAGGAAGGAGAAAAAAAATTTAATATTCTGAGAGAGGAAGAAAAGAGGAAGCAATTGGGGAAAGGTAAGTTCGGCATGAGAGTGCCGCTTTAAGTGATTTTTGGATTACTGGATATACTAATGGAAAAATGCACTTTGTTTTATTCTTTCGAACAAAACTTCCTGATCCTGCAAACTGCCTCTTAAGTAGGTTGCACTCCTCTGATCATGATGCAATATAACATGGTGTATATGCTGCCAGTTTAAATGCAAATCATTGACCCAACAACATGCATGAATCATTGAAGGTGTGGCATTGGTTTAAAGCCTCTAGTGCTGATAAGCTGTATATGGAACAGTTTAACAAAGCATCCGGCAGAGTTGGTGTGACTTTGGTTTTATATTTTGACTGGATGCAAATTACAGTTTAAATGTAATTGTTCCTACTAAACTATGCTTCAGTGGCTGAATCTGCAAAATTTTGTTCACGTGTTCTATTGCTATGTAAGATTAGCTCAGCCTTTTATTCTGTTGAAATTAATAAAATGAATACCATTATGCCGTAGAGCAGGGATTAGCAACCTATAGTACTCTAGGTGCCTTGGCACAGCACTCAAGGCTGCTCCTGCCCTTGACCTGCACCTTGCTTGCTTGGTCTCCACTGGTGGGAAGCCACTTACATTGCTAGATATACACAGAGCTGCAGAGGAAGCTCCCTGTCATACAAATAATACAAACACACAAAGTCCCCACAAACACAACGCCACTGACAATGTAAATACACACACAACTCCACTAGCAGCCTCACATGCAATATCGTCAGCAGACCCACACATATGCCCACCACTAAACACACTGTGACATATCACCCACACACACAGTTCCACAAGCAGAACCAATCTATATCCCAAATTCCTAGGTTTCATGCACAAAACCACAAACTACTCATGAACATATACACAAATACAACACTACAAAGCAACTGCAGCACCAATAAATAACACAAACAGAATACAGCAACATACATACCTCACAAAGAAATAAAAAATACTAACAAATTAGGATCGACACTTGTTTTCCTGGCACTATAGGGTAATTAGGTCCCCCCCCCTCCTGCTGGGCTAAAGGGGTTAAAACCCTCTGCTGGGGAACTCTCCACCACCTGCCGACGTCAGATCAGTGCCTCTAGCGGCTGTCATTGAGGCAGCCACTAGAGGCTGGATTAACCCTCAGTGAAACATAGCAGTTCCCTGAAACTGCTATGTTTTCAGCTACAGAGTTAAAACTAGAGTGACCCGGCACCCAGACCACTTCATTGAGCTGAAGTGGTCTTGGTGCCTATAGTGGTCCTTTTAACCCCTTAAGGACACATGACATGTGTGACATGTCATGATTCCCTTTTATTCCAGAAGTTTGGTCCTTAAGGGGTTAAAGCACATAAGTTTCAAAGTAAATTCAGTAGAAATTAGTACTCTTATTATTACTCCTTCCAAAAACATATACAGATTGCAAATGAGGGTGCGGATTTAGCGTATATTGAAGATGCACACCTCTGGAAGTAAAACTGGTAATCAAACAAATTCCAAAGAAGTTGGAAATAATTTTGGGCTACTGGTGTAGTCTGTAAAAATATGTACTGACTCATAATAAATGTACTGTATATGCTTGGATATAAATAGATACCCAAAATTTAAGTTTGTATAGGTTTAGGCCAGTAAGGTTTCCCAAAATAATGTGCATTTGGGTCTAGGCTATGCCTGTGGAATTGTACACTAATGATATGGGCCTATGTTAGGCAGCAGAATTCAACAAATGGTGCAGTTTCATAGAAAATTATAAATATTGGTTTACTTACTGTATTCTGTTATGATTTTATTTTACTCTTTTACGATATGCTGGTGTGCGTTTAAATGGAAAAGAAATTAGCGTGTAGTTCAAATTTTTGTAGACAGATGGATATGGATATTTATATACGATTATACATATCCTTTCAGCCAGTTTGCTGTGTTTACATATGAATGATACCATACCGCAAGCTGTAATGTCCTCTACTAATTCTCCTAAAATTTGTGTATAAAGGGTAAGTAATATCTTCTTGGTGTAATCAATCGAGTGATAGTAGTGATGGTCAGCACTTAAGAAATTCTAAGTGATCCGATGCAGGGTAAGTTTCAACTCCGATTCCAAAAAAAAAAAAAACCCTGTACTAGTATGTCTTGACCTGTATGCTAAAGTTAGTTTTAACAGCCCTGCTCTCCATATTCGGCTTGTTTAGTTTAGTGCTATGTTCACCTGTGTGCATATCTCTAATTTTCTTGTCTTTCCTCTCTCAAGTGTTGCTATTTCTTTGTCTGACTCCCTCCAATCTATGGCACTACCATCAGCTCTACTTTGCAGGCTCACTACCCAGGTGTACTCTTTTACTTCGACCACTCCTTCCCCCTTCAGGTCCAGTCACTTGCCGCAGCCATCTGAAAAACATAGCTTGCATCCGCCTCTAACGCCAGATGCGGCCAAAGTGCTGGTCCATGCTGCAGTCATCTCTCGCTTTGACTATTGAAATCCGCTTCTCCATTATCTTGCGTTTTCCCTTACACACACACATCATCCCTGAGCTTGTGTGTAGTGAGCTTGTCTATAGTGAGCTTGACTGTGTATCAGTGTGAGCTTGTGTGTAGTGAGCTTGATACTCTGATTCTGTTAGCCATCACTATTTGACCCGCGTCAAAGGCACTCAGATCTTTTTGAATGCCCAATTGCCCTGCTTCAAAAACACATGCAATACAAAAACTGACTGTTCACTTGCTGCCCAATATATCTCACACATGGACAGGTGCCATTGTAATGTTATAATCAATGTAATCTTAACTCACCTATCAGTTGTTTTAATGTTGTGGCTGACTAGTGTACATTATTATGTCAGTTATGCAATAAGCTGGACTCCAACACGGATTGCCGCATGAAAACTGAGCTCCGCAAGTAACTGGATGTGATCTGTGAAACCTGGCAAAAATCTGAGACAATGGTATTAAAAAAAAAAAAAAAAAACCAGCGCAATACAGCAGGGAACACCCCTGCCACCAACCCAGTGTCCTCAAAATCCTTGTGGAGGTTTTTCTCAGAACAAATGGAGCCAGAGCAGCGGAGGAAAATGGCTCCTCATGCAAGTGCGCGAAGCAGCCTGCCTTCTAGCCCGTCAGCCTCAGAGTGCTCCACGGAGGACACAGATCTCAGATCCTTACTAGCACAGCTCCCTTCAAAAACAGACCTCACAGCCATGTTCAAGACACTGGAGGAGAGCTTCAGTGAAAAACTACAGGTGGTCAGTACTGAAGTCCAGTACTTGGGCGCTAGGGTCCAGGCCCTGGACGACGACAGAGAGGCCGCTGAGCAACAATGGGCGCACAACCCAGCGTCTACACTCGGAGGCTATCCTTTTCCTTCAAAGAAAGCTGGAGGATGTGGACAATCGCGGGAGGTGCAACAGCTTGCATATGAGGGGCATACCAGAATGCCCGGAGGGCACCATTGAAGACCCCATAAAGATACTGATTGCCCTCTTCAATCAGATTCTAGCAAGGCCCCCAGACACAGTAATTAACTTTGACAGGGCCAATAGAGCAGCAAGGCCTAGAAACCTACCGCAAGACAAACCACGTGACCTCATATGTCGCATTCACAATTTCCCATCGAAGAAAGAGATCATCGAAAAGCACGTCAACTCTGAGAGCTAAAATGAGGGGCACCCATTTGACATTTACCAAGACCTGTCTCCCACTACTTTACTTTCTCGGAGAGCGTTACGGCCCATCACCCAGACACTTTTGGAGAAACATTGAATTCTGATGGAACTTTCCCTTTGTCCTTGTGGAAACACACAGCAAGGCAAGACATATTCTATAACCATGCCTTCAGACATACCGGACCTTTAAACAGGCTTTGGGCCTACCGCCCATCGACATAGAGGCTTGGACTGTACTGTCTGGCTACCCGCTAAAACAAATGCTGCAAAGAAGCGCAGAAGGCAGTTATCGCCGGGAGCCGACAACCCCTCCACGTCCAGAAATAGTCGCCTGCGGACACTTTCTGGTGAAAAATACATATCCTTTGCTCTATTACATTACACAGAGGCAAGACTCCATTAACCATATGATTGCACAAAGACATAAAATTACACAATGTTACAATTACTACATAAACCATATACATGCAACATATCCCCAGATAGCTTAGATCTGAGTGCACATTATCACCGAATGGCGCTCAGATCACATACATACAGTTCAATTGCCATGGAGCCAAAGTCTTTTCCATAGTCTTTTGTTACACGAATAGGGGAAGCACTACTCACATACTGAAAGTCCCGAACGCCCCGGCAGAAATACATAAATAAACCTTTCTGCAGGGGCAAATACAGCTATCCGCACAGGGGCCATAGTCGGAAGGCAGGAGGCCAGTATTCCCCTCCAGGCACAAGTGGCGAAGGGCACTTCGTCAAACTATCCAACTACTTTGCATAAAACACACATACATGACCAACCCTTGGGTATGGGAAGCTCACAAGGGGGTCATCAGGGGTGTTTTGATCAAGTGGGGATCTAGAATTAAAAAGGAACGCGCACAAAAAAAAAATATATATACACTCCCTTACTATCCCCATACATGAGACCGAGACCATTCATAAACTGGCCCCTACTCAGGAGCATTTCCAACTCCTAACAGTACTCAGAGTACAACTCCGCTACCTACTAGCCCTAAAAGCACATAAAGCGGTCTAAATGACGCGGTGCTCATTTTATGCTCACGTCAATAAAAGTGGGAAATTACTGGCTAGGACTTTGAAAATGAGACTACAGAAAACATTTATAGCTAAAATAGAGACGGGCACAGTACAACACAACTGAAGACACAGCCTCTTCATTTAATGACTTCTACCACAACCTCTACAACCTTACCCCCTCAGACCTGAGGGAATATATTGCCTCAAACCTTACTGTACCTAGCACAGTAGCAGACCAATTAGAAGCGCAATTCACACTTGCAGAACTCTACTCAGCCGTTAAAACCATGGCGAAAGGCAAAAGCCCGGGCCCTGATGGCACGCTGTTACCAATTGTTTGAATCTAATCTGGGACCACATTTACTACAAACAATCAATGGATTGACCCCTGGTTCCCCTCTTCCACCACCGATGCTATGAGCATTGATTACTGTCATCCCTAAACCAGGGGACAACTCAACGTCCTGTGGCAGCTATAGGCCAATCTCTCTTATAAACTTAAATCTGAAGTTATTCGCCAAACTTATAGCCAACAGGCTCAAGCCTCTTCTGCCTGGACTGATTCACCCTGATCAGGCTGGATTTGTTCCTGGTCGTAAAGCCAGGGACAACACCACCAAGATACTAAACGTCATACATGGGGCGACCACAGCCAAAACACCAACACAGCAAAGACATCTTGGTGTGGCCTGGAACAGAGTTTTGTGAGGGTGCCACTGCACACACTCCACAGGCAAACGTGCCAACTACGCGATCACTCACCCATTACACACCCACTCATACAACACACACTACAGACTTGGAAACAACATAAAAACGCATGGAAACTGGCCAGGGTTGTCCATATTCTTTCCCCTGGCGACTAACCCGGAGTTCCATAATGGTCAGGGAAGCACAGTGCTTTCACGGTTAACAGGAGACCCTAACATAACAAAAGTTCTGGCGGAGGATGTTCCACCTAAAATACGGGAACAGACTGGTGAAACACTACTAGATATAATGGGATCATCACAATTGGAAAATTTCCTGAACCAATCTGTACTGGCAACCAAGAGACAAAACTCCCATTGAGCTTCTGTGTGGCCCAGGTAGTGACCCTAGATGCCCACTCTCTAAAATATATTGCATACTCCAAGCAGGCTCAGTGGAGCAACATGAGGTTTCATTTAAACAAAAATGGATGTGGGGTTTACACATCCACATGACCAATAGGGACTGGACATATATTCTTAAAATAGGGATGAAAACCCCAGTCAGTATTTCCCAAAAGGAGACCTTCTACAAAAGGAACACCAGATGGTATAGGACTCCAGTGCAGCTCCATACCTACTGGCAAACGGTCAGCGACATTTGCTTGAGATGTAACAATGAACCGGGGGACATAGAACACATTTGGTGGCTCTGCAAAAACATTAGCCCATATTAGCAACAAATGCTTGCAGCGATTATCCAACTAAAGGCCCGTCTCGGGTTTTGCTCGGATGGCCCATCTGTCTCCGAGAGAAACATAAGCAGGAACTTACTGAACCTTCTATTAGGAGAAGAAAATGCACAGTACAATTCCAGTGTACTGGTGTCAGACTCAAATACCGACTAGAGAACAGTGGGTACAAAGGGTGGAGAAAATTAGGGAATTTGAGGAAATACACTGGTCAGTACAAGGGGAAAAAAGATAAATAAGAGTATGGGAACCCTGGATCCAACATTGGAGGCCCCCCCCCGCCCCCAGGTTGTCAACTCCTCTGGGTAATGGGTATTGAAATGGGTATTAATTGGATAGGCACTGGTCCATTAGAGCATACACCGTGAGACTAGAAGATAGTCATGACTATAGGAACCCGTAATAGGCAGGATTTTCTGTCCCCCTTCCCCACCTTCTTTCTAACCCACTCCCGTTACCAAACTTATAGCCTGCTTACCCTCAGGGCAGATGTCACCAACAGACTGGGTAAGACACACGTTACAACTACATAGGCCTGCACACAGTTGGTATCAAGAGAAGCCCCCACATAGGCTTCAAGAGCGCAGGGGAAGACGCCTCCCCGAAGAGCACAGTAGGTAGAATCCCCACCACTAAAGCACAGGACCCAGCTGTATCAAGATAACCAAGGCAACATGCCTAGAATAACTGTGTGGTGAATATTCTTGTATGTAACTTATGAAAATTAATTTTAACCCCTTAAAGCCAGCGGGCGTTCTAAGCTATCCTTTTTTTAGTCGGTCCTGAACGCCGGTGTGCGGCATAGAATGTCCCAGCCGTCCTTTGTACTTACCGAGTCCCACCATTC
Organism: Pelobates fuscus; assembly: GCF_036172605.1. Lineage (NCBI taxonomy): Eukaryota > Metazoa > Chordata > Amphibia > Anura > Pelobatidae > Pelobates > Pelobates fuscus. Next base: position 63,500,246 of record NC_086323.1, on the reverse strand, counting down.
CCCCTACAGCGGTCGCGATCCTGGGAGCTCAGACAGACCACCTGTGCCCGATCCGCCCCCCGCCATGTGATTGCGCGGTCCTTGCGATCACATGGCCGGAATAGCTGGCATATTTCTATAATATTTTTACATAATAAAGTCATTTTATTAATTACAATTTGAGGGACCTGCCTGACAACCCAGGCTGAAAGTCTAGAGAAATTGAACACAAATATATATCGTCAGTAAAAATGCATGTTTTTCACACACAAACGGTACTTCCACTGACTATATAATTATTGTGGTACGTTTTACTATTTTTGAAACACTAATATTTGTGTTCGGCGAAGTCTCCCGAGTATAACCCATGTACAGGGTTTATGGGGTTTTCAATAGTTACTGAGTGAAATATAAGGCTTGAGTTTCCTTTTTTCACATTGAAATTTGCCCGATTGGTTATGTTGGTTTTGAGACCGTATGGTAGCCCAGGATTGAAATTTACCCTTATGATGGCATACCATTTGCAAAAGTAGACAACCCAAGGTATTGCAAATGGGGTATGTCCAGTCTTTTTTAGTAGCCACTGGGCTACCATTTGGTCTCAAAGGTAACATACCAGTCTGGCGAATTTCAATGTGTTTAAACTGAAAAATTTAATGTGCTATATTTGACCCTGTAACTTTCCAAAACACCATAAAGCCTGTACATTGGGGGTACTGTTTTACTTGTGAGACATCGCTGAATACCAATATACGTACTTTATTGCAGTAACAGCTAACAGTATTGTGACATAGTTAAAATGCCATGCAGAACTTAAAAAATAACTTTGTAGTTTTCCTGGCACTATATGGTCCTTGGGTCCCCCCCACTCTCAGGGCCCCCCTCCCACTGGGCTGAAGGGGTTAAAACTACTTACCACTTACCTTATTCCAGCGCTGGGCTCCCTCGGCGCTGGTGATCTCTCCCCCTCTGACATACGCTCCTGAGAGGAGCCGCATGCGCGGCCAGAGCGCGCATTCAAACTGCCAATAGGAAAGCATTACTGTGGCGGAACCAACCTCGCCACTGTGCACTGGAGAAGCCTGGTTGCTAGCCTCCTGTCCTGCGACTATGGCCCTGGGGTGTATTAACCCTTTAAGAACTGTATTGGGGCACAATGGGGTTTTGTATGCTGTTCCTGGTCCTTTAAATACTTTGGAGCAGTATTACAACTTTTAAACTGACACTTCGGATGCAGTCGAAGTGCTGAAGTGGCCGCCATTAGACAGTCGAACGCGTGGCGGCGGCCATTTTAATCCAGTCGAACGTGGTGAGTTGTACCTTCCCTTACCCTTCGACACTGCGGCTGGAGACTAAGTCCCATTCGAAGATTCGAACACACGCTCGAACGGGACTTTGTCATTTTGGGGTGTAAAATAGACCTCCAGTAGACAATTGAACCCCACGGAAACACAACCCCGGTGTCACTTCGACACTTCGACAGAAGTCGAAGTGCGTTCGACGATTTGAACGCTGCCTTCGGATGGGACTTTGTTATTTTCAGGGCAGAAATAGACCGACCACACAGCCTGAATCTGTGGAACTGTTTTGGGCATGCAAACAGGCGTGCGGTCAGTCCAAAGAGACTTTTTAATATTTCTGGAACCACTGAACGGATTTTCACGAATTTTGAATATGTTGTTCCACAAGTTGTGTTGTTCATAAAAATGTAAGTTTTGTTCATGTATGATAAAAAAAAGCAAAGTTATAGAATTGTATAAAAAATGTATAAGTTTTAGCTTGGAGATAATTGAGGAGATACAGTAAGAAACTCAATTATCTCCCAAGCAGAGGGGAGGGAATATGTGGGATGTAACCATTGTCTCATTGGTTAATGCCTAATTGCCGGTGGGCGTCTCCCTTGCAGGGGAGCACTGCATAAAAGCAGAGTACCTGCCATTAAACATGAGTTCGAGTTCTACTTTACCCTCAATTTGGAGTGCTGTCTCTTATTGGGGGAATCTGCTACAAGGGATTGCTATGCTTGTCATATTCCCTTGCTAAATCACTGCTAAGCTCTTGTTCTGCTTGTTCCAGTTCTGCTCTCTGGAGGAGTCTACGGTGGTTATGGTGTCTGCTGCAGTGCTTGAAATCCTCAGGAAACGCTAGGAGCATCCTTTAACGGAGGTACCCAGTCGGGGTGCCAGGTTATCCGTTACAATTACTCAATGATTTTTGCATTGAGCTTCGCGGAAGACTGCCATTAGAGGCTGGATTAACCCTGCAATGTAAACATAGTAGTTTCTCTGAAACTGCTATGTTTACAGCTGCAGGGTTAAAACCTGGGGGACCTGACACCCAGACCACTTAATTGGTCTGAAGTGGTTTGGGTGACTATAGTGGTCCTTTAAATTGTATGGGATGCTTTTCTTGTTACAAAAGAACAGACCTTAAAGTTGTCCATTTCCACAATAGTATGCAATCACAGGGTGCAGATAAATACAGTGGGCAAGCACAGATTACGGAGCATGTGATAACACAAGTGACAGATTATGAGTCACATGTCCAGATTTACCCAGGGAATGAATGCCACTTATCTTGAGCCAAGTCGATTTACAAGCACATTTCAGCAGTATGTTGCAGATGGGTGTAGATTTAAGTTACCTGAAGGATGTTATCGTGCCATGGTCTTTTCGACTCATGACTGTAAAATACAGACAAACTTGAAGAGTAGCCCTTAAACCAGCTATTCGCCTATCCTCTATACTAGAGTGGATTTTAAACATGCAAACAAAATCTGCCTTGGTCAAAATAATGTTGTATTGCAGCTTTTAATTCATCATGGTGGTGACTAAATCTGAAACAATTTCCCTGAAGAAGTCGGGAACAAAATCGTTTGGGTTGTTTATCTCTGAGATTTTAGTTTATTTGTTGTATCCCAAATTGCACATTACGCATGTGGGCTATAGAAAATGACGACTATAAACTGAAATGTGTAAAAAAAAAAAAAATATATATATATATAATAAAAAAAATAAAATAAGTATAAATATATATATATATATAATATATAAAGTATGCTTACACTTTAAAAAAAAAATCTTTAATTATTGTTTTATATGACTTTTCATTGCTTGATTCACAGATGATCTAGCTGCACTATTGCTTCACTTGGCACCAAACCACTTCATTTTTTTTGAGTTAACTGTATTGTGTAATAAAAATAAAAATATGACAAAATAGTATTTAGGTTTACATCAGTGATCCAAAGCTAAGCATGGAGTTTACATTGTATCTGTGCATCAAGGTACAACACATGTTAAAATAAAGGATTCTAGAACAAGTTACAAAGTTATCCCACGTTATGAATTTTTTTTTTTTATTTATTATTATTCCAAAATGTTTGCTCACTTCTCAGGGTTCCTATAAATTTTGACCCATTGATTTTTTTTTTTTAAATTAAAAATGTAATAGTTTGGTGCACAACCTCAAGTCAAGCAGAAAGGTAAAATCAATGCCCATGCGCTGTAATAATTTAATCTGGTCTTTAAGTGTGAATATTCAATAATACAGACCGCTAGGTAGGACGTTTTATGAAGAGCTCCTAGCTAATTAATTACTAAACGACTTTTTTTGTTTTTTGTTTTTTTTTGTTTCACAGATTCAGATGGTTCAGAGAAATTTACTGGCAAAATCTCCGAATCATTGTCAAACATCTGTATTGCGTCTTCCAATAGTTAAATGCAAAGCTCGCTTATATGCCTTTGTGACTATAGTCCTTCATGGTGAAGCAATCTTTTGTGCAGAGTCACATCCCCGGTAGTTATTTATCTAACATTCTCTGTTCAGTGCTGTGTATCTGAAAACAGCCTTGCTTGCCAATTGACTAAGTTGTTATATGCTGCCAGTACTTGTACGGTGTGATTTACATTTATATTATGGCAGCTTTATTGGACATTATGTGGCAGTTTTATTGAAGATATAAAATATAAATGTATTCACATCTTTCAATTCTAAACATTTATAAACAATGTGCAATTGTAGTGATCTTTATTTAGATTGTATATTTTTCACGTGTCCTCCTTAGCGCTGCAACGAACAATTATTTTCATAATTGATTCATTGAATGATTTAACGTTTTTTTCGGTTGGTCGGATAAAAAAATAAAACTTTTTTTTTTTTTTTAAATCTAAAATAAAATCGGTAAATTGAGTGTTATAAATGTTAACTTCAGACTTAATAATTTGCATTAACACAACTGTTAGTCCAAATTTTAATCATTTTCTAAAACATATTTTTTATAATTAAGCAAAGCAAAACAATGAAGTGCTCAAAAAGAGGTAAAACTAGAAAAAGGTAGACTATCGCTATTTATAACATTATTAACTCTTCCAGAAACTTTGCATTTAAATGCTAATTTGTCATCATGTCCACGTGCTCCTGGCCGAGGCTGGCTCTATTTTAATCATTAATATTATTTATAAAGCACCAAAAAATTCTGCAGCTCTATCCAATGGGAGGACTAACAGACAAGTATTTGTAACAAAACAAGTTGGATGCACAGGAATAAAGGGTGTTGACTGCCCTGCTCACATAAGCTTACATTTTAGAGGGAATGGGGGTAAAGTTTCACAAGAGGTAAAGGTAGGAAGTATTTCATGTATGGGGGTAACAGTAGGCTACTAGAATACATTTTACAATGAAGGGATATAATATATATAGATTTTTTTTTTAATGTAATATTTACAGGAGAGGAAGCAGTGTGGATTACGATGCAGGGAAGGAAAGCTTTTAACTGTTTGATATGCTCTCCTAAACACTGTAACAGAGCAAGCTGGGAACATGTAAGTCCACTGTAGTCAAGATGAGAGATGGACCTTCACCTTGGAGCTGCTATGTTTTTGAGATTGAATTGGTAGGATTTGGTGAGTGACTAAACATGAGGGCGAAAGAGAGGTTGAAGTCATAGAGAACACTTAGGCAGCGAGCCCGTGAGGTAGAGTTGATGGTAGTTACTTTGAGGAGACTGAAACGGGAGTAGCAACAAATGAGAGGAAAGATGAGAAGCTTTGTTTTTATTTTTTTGGTTTAAAAAACAAACAAAAAACCTGCTGTACAGTTAGAAATAATAGAGACAGTCAGACACGAGTCAAAAGGAAAGACGAGAGATCAGGAGAGGACAGTTTTGCGTAGAAGTGAGAGAGTAGCAAGCACTGGATTTAGCAGTAATTAAATCCCTGGATGCTCTGGTCAAGGCAATTTCAACAGAGTGACGAGCTTGGATTCCAGACTGAAGCAGAGTTAGTCGAGCAGAGAGTTGGGTTCAAGGAAGCTGGGCAATCTAGCGTACTAAACTCTCTAGAATCTTGTAGGCAAATGGTAGTAGCAAGATAGGGCAAGCTATGTTGCCTGCAGCAGAGAAGAGACACTCAGATTGTGTGAAGGTGCCTGAGATGCATAAATAAGATTTTGCCGGTTTCGCCATGGTTGCATATTTACCTTTTATTGTTCTACCAATGCAAAGGGATTTCATCCTTGAGTAAGCTTGGACATAATTTCTAACTTGGCTGTTGATGTCCTTTTGAGGTTACCTCTCTTTATTATCTTCCTCATTGTTGTTTCCAGACTCAAGAAGTGAGTCAAGCAAAGTGGCAGACGATGAAGTTTTAGCAACTGTAGTTACGGTTGAGGTTGTCATTTGCTGCTGCTCTGGCACCATCTCCCTTCTAACTGCAAGCTCCTCTGTTTGCTTGCACATATATAATTTGTTTGGGTGTCAGAAATTTGAGACTTCTGGAACCATCAGATACTGGTCCGCCGTGCCTCTAATCCAGTAAGTTTGCTGTAGGAATCACATACTTTGCAGCTACCTCCTCTACCAATTCTGCAATGTATCTTGCTGTATGTCTGTCTTTATGTAGCATGGTACTGATGCAGACAGACGTTATCTTCCACATCTTTTATTGATTAATTGGCAGACCAAATAATATATTATGAGATCCAGTGACACATTTATAATAGATTATCAATTTTAATGATTAGTTCTTGCAAATTAAGTGCTGTTTATTCATCTTATTTTAATGGCTTGTGATGCTATGTTTCTGATGAATGGCTTTCTGAGAAGCTTGATGTGTCTAATTGCAAATGTAGCCTTCACTAGGGTATAGCTCACTCTTGCAACAGCATAGTTGGACATCATGGAGAACACTGTTCTAACTACTTTTGCTATTTTGTTTTAAAGGAATCAAACCCGTTTTCCTGGCACTAAAGGGCTCCTGTAGTGCGCCCCACCCTCCTGTAGGGCTGAAGAGGTTAAAACTCCTTCAGCCACTTACCTGAAACTTCAGCCGGCAGGGGAGACCTAATGCGCCTGCGCGGCATTAATCAATGCTTTCCTATGGTGAAAATCTGATGCTGGAGGTCCGTGAGGTTCTCTGGAACTGCAATGTTTACATTGCAGCACTAAGTGCAAAAGGGTCACAGCACCCAGACCACTTCAATTAGCTGGGTGCCTACAGTGTCCCTTTAAATCACAAATTGAACTGCTTCGTTGGACAAATATTTAATATGCTATTGATATATAGCATAGGGATCGACCATTATTGCTTTTTTAGGGCCGATATGCGTATACCGATATTCTGTACATTTAGTTTTGAAAACAGAAACAATTTCTATACACATCTGCTATTAACTGAACATGTTTATTACATATCGGTCAGATCTTTAATGTTTTTGCAATATCTGTATCATTGTAGGCTGGTATCGTTATTTGCCAAAATCTTGAATATCAGCCGATATTATCGGCCAAACCGATAATGGGTCGATCCTCAAATAGCATATGCACCAATCCTTTTTTTTTTTTTTTACACTTTTTTTTTTTTCCCTCTTCCTCTACCTTTACTCTCCACTCCCATCACAACAATAACAAATGAAGAAACTCTCTATTACAAATGTATTTATTTCTATCTAACTAGTGTTCTTTAACATGTGCTTCTACATACCATTTCCCAGCCACGCCTGGGGGGAAAAAAAAACAATAGCTATTATTCATGCTGCTTCCTATATTGTAATCTTGTACCGGCATGTTCACGCACTGTAGCTAAAACACATTTTATTGATTTTACAAATGTATTACTTTGTGTAGTAGACCTCATTGCCATTATTCAGTCACCTGTTATACTTGAGTTATTTCTAGTATTGCAATAAGTTCATTATGAGTATACAAACCCATTGGCATATAGAAAAATTAAACAACAAATATGTTTTTATCCTTTTTGGCTTTGTGTACGTATTGTGCTCGATAAGTTTCAATTCTCTGCATGGCAGACCACAGCAATCTATAATCAAGTGTATCTAATGGTTCTGAATAGCACTGCCTAGATCCCTAGAACAATGTAAATAGGCTTCATGCAGTCATCCAGTTTAAGACGTGAATTGTGAGTTAAAAAGATTTAGTATTTAATCTGCATTCCCAATTTAAGGTGTTTTAAGGACAACAATCTAACACTACCCCAATGGCACTGACTTTCTAAATCTGTAATCATTTGAAACAAGTCAAAACATGTAGCTGTATATCCATGTAAAATCATATCTTCTAATGGAGATACTGAAAAAACCTGAACTGTTGGTGGCCCCTGAGGACAGGGTTGAGGAACACTGATATAAAATATTTGTGATTCTGTTTATGTGGGGAGTAAGTCATAATAATCTCTGGTCTGGTAACCTTTTGTCTAGTGGTGCAAACTGTTTCTTCCCTCTTAGTGTGTTGTATCTGAATTTTCATTCTTGCAAGTCTGAAGTGTGTATTGTTTGCTGATTTGCATTGTTTTTGTTTTAAATTTAATTTGTTCTTGGAATACGTAAATTTGTATAGACTTATTTACAGTACAGTTAAAAACAATTCATATTTTACATTTAGACTTATAATTATATAGATGATGTTTTGAGACGATTCAAAATTGTGTTTTTGTGCTGCCCAGGCAACCATAACTACTTTATCTGAGTGATCTTATGGTTTCTGGAAGTCCTGAACGCTATCTTACCTTATGGGGTTAAACCATTTACTTATGGTTTAACCACAAGGTAGTCCTGATGGTGCCTGTTCTCCAGGCCCCTCTTCCTTCACCTCTATTGAGAAAAATGCATGACAAAGGTACATATACCTCGTGTATGTTTCTCAATTGGAAGCCATTGATAGGCTCAGAGTGTCAGCTGATGCCCTCAGCCCATCACTAGTGTCCAATCCAAGTATTCTACATTGAAGGTGGGGATAGAGGAAGAGAGGCTGTATGGGCAAACGTCATCTGGATAATGTTGGGGGTTCATAGGCTGTTTAACCCCTCAAGGTTATATATCCTGTCGAGGACTTCTAGACACCATAAAAACATAATTGGGATAAAGTTGTGACGGTTCCCAGAATGTTCCTTTAGACTCTTTTTTGTTTCTAGTAATAAATAGCATTATGTGTCACTAAAGCTGTTTGTATAGAATTTGGGAGCAGCTAGAATTGTTTTTAACATTTGTTAAATGACATTGATATGCACTTTTTGTATTGCTTTTTGATTACTGACAAAGGAGAATAGCGTGTCCGCAATTATGTAATTTGGTTTGAAAGCAGTACAAAAGGTTTCTACAAGTAAAGGAAAGACCTTTTAACCAGTTGACATATTGTGTTAATAGGTGAAAGGTAGCCTGCATGATTACGCATAACTAGGTGAAAGTACATTGACTGATACAGTTAAACTTACATAGCTCTTTGGTGATTTGAGACATTTTAGCACCAATGAGCATTGTCTCTTTTTACTAATGAATACTCTACCCATACCTTAAAGAAACACTCCCACCCCATAACAATTTAATCTCAGAAGTTATGGGGCCTGGAGTACCTGGGTGCTGTCTTTCCTTCAAGGGCTCCCCTGGCACCTGACAGCTATTTATATTCCTTCCTCCAGTACTCCAGCTTGGTTTACCTATCACTGGCCTCTCATTGTAGTAATAGTATATAATAATTTTCAGCTTTGCTATTTTGATCAAGATTTTACATTACTGACAAAATGCTGAAATATTGCACCATTATATGCTTTGTGTTTTTTTGTTTTTTTTAATTACTTAATTTGATTTTACATAAGTTAACATAGTTTTCTAACCTTTTTATATTTGAATCTCTTTACAGGGGTAAAAGTGTCAAGAAACCTGTACAGAACAATGAGGTAATTGGACCATGTTTAACTAAAAGGAGGATTTGAGACATGTGATCTTTTTTTTTTTTCTTTTTTTTATAGTGTGTGAACCTGGTGGTATAAACTAGACTTTAGCAAAAACAGACTTTTCTAAAATTAGAATGTGTCCATCATATCATTATCAGACTCGAGCAATTTAAATGGAGTCCAAAAGAAATTGGATTCTTTAAAAGTTATACTGCTGAAGGCAACAGAAAATTGCATTAGGCTTGTCAGTAAAAGCAAAAAAAGAAACCACTGAAACCACTGATGAAAATGAAGGAAAGGGGCCTCCGGTAGGAATAAGACAAATTAGTCATTTGTTACACGTGAGTTTACAGAGGAAGAGGTTCTATTTCAACTGTCAAAAGTAAAGACATATAAGTCAATGGGACCTGATGGAATAGACACAAAACTATTAAAAGAGGCTTAGTGGTGTACTAGCAAAACCATTAACAAATGTATTTAACCAAACATTATAAACAGGAGTAGTCCCAGAAGATTGGAAGTTAGTGAACATTGTGCCCATTCACAAGAAATGTACTAGGGAGGAGTCTGGCAACTATAGGCCAGTAAGCTTTACTTCAGTAGTGGGAAAAGTAATGGAAACCATGTTAAAGGATAGGTTTGTTGAACATCTAAAATCACAGGGATTTCGAGATCAGAGACAACATGGGTTTACTTCAGGGAGATCATGCCAAACTAATCGTATTGCTTTTTTTGATTGGGTAACTAAAATAATAGATCAGGGTGGTGCAGTAGACATTGCTTACCTAGATTTAAGCAAGGCTTTTGACACTGTTGCAAATAGAAGGTTTTTCAATAAACTGCAATATTTACATTTGGATTCCAATACTGTTGAATGGGTAAAGCAGTGGCTGAGTGACAGGCAACAGAGGGTTGTAATCAATGGAGTATATACAAAGCATGGTCTTGTCACCAGTGGTGTGCCTCAGGGATCTGTTCTTGGACCCATTCTCTTCAATATTTTTATTAGTGATATTGCAGAAGGTCTTGATTGTAAGGCATGTATTTTTGCTGATGATACTAAGATATGTAACAGGGTTGATAGGCCAAATGGAAAATGATTTAGGTAAACTAGAATAATGGTCAGAGTTGTGGCAGCGGACATTTAATGTGGATAAGTGCAAGATAATGCATCTTGGATGTAAAAACCCAAGGGCAGAATATTTGATAGAATCCTAACTTCAACATATGAGGAAAGGGATTTAGGGGTAATTATTTCTGATGACTTAAAGGTAGGCAGACCATGTAATAGAGCAGCAGGACATGCTAGCAAAATGCTTGGTTGTATAGGGAATGATATTGGCAGTAGAAAGAGGGAAGTGCTCGTGCCATTGCACAGAACACTGCGCAGTACTGGGGACCGTGTCTCCAGAAGGATATTGATAATTTAGTAGCCCTTCTCTAAACTGGTTCATGGATTGCAGGATAAAACTTACAGGGAAAGGTTAAATTAACTTAACATGTATAGCTTGGAGGAAAGACGAGACAGGGGGGATAGGACAGAAACATTTAAATACATAAAGGGAATCAACACTGTAAAGGAGACTATATTTAAAAGAAGGAAAAACTACCACAACAAGAGGACATGGTCTTAAATTAGAGGGGCAAAGGTTTAAAAATAAAATCAGGAAGTATTACTTTACTGAGAGGGTGGTGGATGCATGGAATAGCCTTCCAGCTGAAGTGGTAGAGGTTAACACAGTAAAGGAGTTTGAGAATGCGTGAAATAGGCATAAGTCTAATCTAGCTATAAGACAAGGCCAGGGACTAACGATAGTATTTAGAAAATTGGGCAGACTAGATGGGCCAAATGGTTCTTATCTGCCGTCACAGTCTATGTTTCTATGTTTTCTAATGATTGTGCGGTTTCTTTTGTTTGTTTTTGTTCAAATTAAATCTAAAACACTGAGGTGAATTAGCAAGGGATTTTCATCTTTTAGGACAAAATAGCTGAACTGGAGAATTGTTCCTGTTTATGTTGGCCTTAAAGGGGCACTCCAGTCACCATAACCACGTCATCTAAATTATGTTGTTATGATGCCAGGAGGCCCCCGGTTGCACTCTCACCTTAAGGAATTCAACCTTTTTTGAACGGTTTCACCCCAATTTGAGCCTACATCGCTGATCCTCAGATTCTCTAGGCAGCATCTGGCTTCACTCTCAGCCAGACAAAGACTAGCCATTGATAAAACTGGCTTGAAAAAAAAGTGTTTATTTTCAAGCCAGTTTTATGAATGCTTAGTCACTGATTGGCTGAGAGCATCAGCTGACTGCTCTCAGCCAAACAGTGGCGGCCCTGTCTGCTTGCACTCAGCGCTTCCTGAAACTGACATTTAGAAGCCGGATGCTGCCTGGGGGACCTGAGAATCGGCGCTAGAGGTTCACTTTGGGGTGAAACTGTACGAGAATGGTTTCATTCCTTAAGGTAAGAGAGTGCTCGGGGGCCTCCTGGGACCATAACAACTTAATCTATCTGATAAGGCCCCCAAAAGGAAGATAGGCAAACAAGATATGTAAAATTTGAAAAACGCATATCAGACATTTTGCTTTGCACCCCCAGTGAACCCGACAAACATATGCATGGGTGGTATCGCTGTACTCGGGAGATGATGCCGAGTACATATTTGGGTGTCCTTTGGCAGTAACACCTAACAGGAGCTTAGAATCTATGCCCAAAGTAGAATGTGTGAGTGAAAAATAACACCACAAAAACTTTTGACAGAGACTGGTCGTAGAATTAGTGCATGTAAAGTGTTCAAATGCCACCATGTGAAATGCCCTAGGGTGTGTACTTTTCAAAAACCTACGGTTTGACGGAGGTGAATTACAGTGGCCGGCTTCAGACATGTTCCAACTGGGACATGGGTGCATGATGGCCAGCTGTGTTTTTTTTTTTTTTCTTTTCATCATATTTTACTTTTTCTATTCTAGTAAATTATATGATATGATGAAAATAATGGTATCTTTAGAATGAACATTTAATAGCGAGAAAAATTGTATATAATATGGGTACAGTAAATGTGTAAGAGGCAAATTACATCTAAACACAACCACTGCAGAAATGTAAAAAGAGCCCTGGTCCTTAACGGTGAGAAAATTGAAAAATGGCCTGGTCACTAAGGGGTTACTATGTGGTGATTAGAAATACTCTTTGATGATAAATTACTTATCCCATAATCCTCTGCTGGACCATTGGTTATAATATAAAATCAATCCCAATAGTCAAGAATGAAACGATCTTGGACCATCTCATGCTGATGTAAGCGGGACCTGTCTGCAGCTGTAAGCATATCCATTAAGTAGTTCACAGAGATATATTTTAAAAGACTAGTAACTATATTATTATTATTAGTTACTTTTTTTTGCATCTTTTAATGCATCTTCTGTATAATGCATTTAAAAATGGTCAAAGTTTACCCAGAATAACTATTACTCTACCAGCCAAGATTTCTAGAAATAAGGGCTGTGGACTTGTATTGTGATGTATCCCTATATCAGTCACTAGTTTGCATTTTTATCTTGTATTTCTCCTGCAATAAGCAAAATTTCAATTTTTGAATTCTGAGTCGATTTATTGTTTCCACATTGCTCTTATATATTTAGAATTTTGAAATGTTTTGAGTAATATTTTTAGTAGACTCCTAATTGATTGGAATTATTTTGTGCCAACACTTATTGATTAAAAATACCATCATGCATTTATTGCAGAAGATAAAAATATATTTTTTTTGGGAAAGTCACTAGATAAAACAAGAGATCCAGAGATTCTCTACACAATTTTATTGGGATTTTGGTAATACATGAATTACAATATGGGAGACACACATTTTTCAAGATAAGTGTACTTTGACATTGGCGCTCTAGATGATGGAGTGGACTACATCTCCCCTGATGCTTTGCCATCATAATGGCTGTACGAGCATTATGGGAAATGTAGTCCACCACATCTGGAGTGCTGAAGGTTGCCTAACCCTGCACTATGTTAAACATAGTGTGTAATATCCAAGCTTGAAAGAAACTGATCTATATTCATATCTGCATCTGTAACCAATTATTGTCTTTGCAGAAAGAAGCCAAAAAAGAAAAGGCAGTGGTTGACAGAGTTTTCTTTGCACGGATTGGGCGGATATTGAGAATATTGGTTCCAAAAACTATCTCAAAGGAGGTGAGGGTTCAAACATACTGCTTTCTTTTATGTGACATCTGCCTTTTTTGAGGTTATCACAATTTCTGACAATGGTGACTATCCAACGTTTGTAGTTGATGTTCCTGAATTAGCCGGCTGGTCTTCATCAAAAGCCAGTCCAGTATTTTGAGTAACTTTGGTTCATTCTTACTGATTTAATGCTTGGTTTGGTTTCCCATTTCAGAGTGGATACCTGCTACTTATAGCTGTCATGCTGATTGCACGTACATACTGTGATGTTTGGATGATTCAGAATGGCACTTCTATTGAAAGGTAATGCTAAATATTCCCCTTGAATGTATTTATAGTTTAGAGACCAGTCACTTTTATTTCTATTTCGACCTACAGTTTTTTTCCTCCTCCTTCCATGATTAATCATATAACTAATATTTTGCTGCATTTTTTTTCGGTGCTTCAGCATATTTGTCAAAACCTAAAATGTTCTGTAACTAAATCTGTGAGTGAATTAGGGATCGACCGATTATCGGTCTGGCTGATATCGGCTGATATTCTGTATTTTCAGCAATATCTGTATCTGCCAATAAAGATACCGATATTGCCAATAATGCAGACCAGGACTGCCATCAGGGTCCCAGGGGGCCTAGCACACTCTTACTTACCTTCCCTTCAGGTCCCCTGTCTAAATCTTGCAAATCCCGCGGCCGTCAGAGCGTTGCCATTAGTTACCATGACAAAGCTCCGCGTGACACACAGGCCGCGAGAGTTAGGCAGGGGAGCTGCTGGGAAGGTAAGTAAGAGTGTGCTGGGCCCCCTCTGCACAGTCCATGCCACTGGACTACCAGAGAATGCCATATCCCTCCTCCCTGGCCAGGTAAGAAGCAGGGAGGGGGGACTAAAACATAATTTAAAAAAAAAAAAAACAGTAACAAAAATAAGAATGCGCCTCCCCCCCCCCCTCTCTGCATTCATTATATACACACACTACACAAACACACTGCACTACAAACACACTCTGCATTCATTATATGCACACTACACAAACACACTCTGCATTCATTATATGCACACTACACAAACACACTCTGCATTCATTATATGCACACTACACAAACACACTCTGCATTCATTATATGCACACTACACAAACACACTGCATTCATTATATGCACACTACACAAACACACTCTGCATTCATTATATGCACACTACACAAACACACTCTGCATTCATTATATGCACACTACACAAACACACTCTGCATTCATTATATGCACACTACACAAACACACTCTGCATTCATTATATGCACACTACACAAACACACTCTGCATTCATTATATGCACACTACACACACACACTGCATTCACTATTTACACACACACACTGCATTCACTATACACATAATACACAAACACACACTCTGCATTCAATATATACACATACTACACACACACACTGCATTCAATATATACACTACACAAACACACAGTGCATTCGTTATATATATATACACACACACTGCATTCACTAATCAAATACTCTCACTACACCCACTACACACACACACACATTCTTGAAAACATGTATATTTTGTGCATTTGCCTTAACCCCTTAAGGACACATGACGTGTGTGACACGTCATGATTCCCTTTTATTCCAGAAGTTTGGTCCTTAAGGGGTTAAACATTTTTTGGGGGGAAAATAAATAATAAACATGTTCAGTTAACAGTAGATTTGTGTAGAAATAGTAAACATTTTTTTTAAATGGTAAATGTACAGAATATTGGTATCGGTAAGCTATCAGCCTGAAAGTTCAGATTATAGATATCGGCTCTAAAAAAAATCTCTATTGGTAGATCCCTAGAGTGAGGTTCCAGGTCACCTACCAGCAAGAAAATTATGAAAACTTTGTGTCAACCTGAAGAACTTTTGTTTTAGCATCAGTTAGATTTAAAGAAGATAAATAATACCATATGTAATACAGAGAAGTGCCAATTTAGATCCGGTTTGGGATCTTTTAATTAATGTATCACTATTATTAAAACGCCATAACCACTACAGCAAACTTTGCTACCCCAGCCCATCCTTTCTTTAGCCACAATGATAATGTGGATAATATCCCTTTTCATTATCAAGTGCTCTTTTATTATTATTATTGGTTTTTATATAGCGCCAGTTTATTCTGCAGTACTTTACATTAAAAGGGTGATTTAACAAATGAGACGATAAAATGTTACAGGAACAATAGATGACCCTACTCAAACAAGCTTGAGTCCAATCAGGACTGCAAAGCTTTGCATTTAATAATGCGATAGCATAATTTTCACATTAATTATGTAGCTGAAGAAGGGGCTGGCAACGGGAATGGAGGCGAGCACTTGCTATTGACAATCTGTTTTACAACATATGATAAAACAATTAGGGAAGTCAACCACCACCACTGGTCTAAAAATTAGGGTGTTCACCCAGACACTCGTAGCACAATAACGACTATAATGAGCTGTTATAGTGCTTGTAGTATCATTTTATATACGGCAAGAAATGTTTAAATATATGTCAAATACAGTTCCTCCATAAAAAGAAAATGTATTATTTACATTGGCATCCCCCAATTTTGTTTAAACTCCACTTTAATACAATTTTTTCCTCCTTTAACCTTATATTAAAGGACCACTATAGGCACATAGACCACTTCAGCTCAATGAAGTGGTCTGGGTGCCAAGTCCCTCTCATTTTAACCCTGCAGCTGAAAACATAGCAGTTTCAGAGAAACTGCTATGTTTTACTTAGGGTTAATCCAGCCTCTAGTGGCTGTCTCACTGACAGCTGCTAGAGGCGCTTCCGCAATTCTCACTGTGGACGCTGGACGACCATAGGAAAGCATTGAGTAATGCTTTCCTATAGGCGGTTAGAATGCGTGCGCGCGCGGCTCTTGCTGCGCATGTGCATTCGGATCTGACGTCGGCAGGGGGAGGAGAGTTCCCCAGCGCCGAGGGAGCCCGACGTTGGAGAAATGTAAGTGGCTGAAGAGGTTTTAATCCCTTCAGCCCACCGGGAGGAGGGCCATGAGGGTGGGGGGGAACTAATGACCCTATAGTGCCAGGAAAACAAGTTTGTTTTCCTGGCACTATAGTTGTCCTTTAACAAAAACATTTTGTTTAACATTTTGTTTGAATTTCTGAACAGTAAATATTGAAAATGTCTATATTCTCTGGGGAGGGATTTATATACAGCTTATTTTGTTTCCTTTTTATTCAATGAAAATGGCTACATTTTCTTTCCTCTTACTTCTCATTTCAGTGGAATCATAAGCAGGAATAAATCGGAATTTAAGAAATATTTTTTCAAGTATATAGCAGCTATTCCCTTGGTAAAGCAAAAATCATAGAATTTTGGACACAAAGCATGTGATTCTCTGTGTGCACGTTTAATGTATTGGTAAAGTTTACTTTTAGGAACCTGACAGTGGCATGTACAAAGCGGATATCATTCTTTCTAAACACTTGGCTTAAAGGAAAATTGTATCACTAATTGTTAACATAAACTAATGAAAGATTCCTCTTAAATTATTGGGCTATAAAGCAATACCTGTGTCTAAGTACACAAACTTAAATCAATCTGCATTAAACCTGATCCATTTATCACGAGACAATGTCGGCGTTTTAGACATCTGTAAGGTCTAATATTCATATTACCAAAGCGTATCAGAATTTTAATTTTGATGCTCCTGCACTGACAGCAAGTTATTGAACTGGCTAAAACTATTTATCCAACTACATGGTGCTACAGCACACCTCTCAATTGCAACATCAAGCAAATTAATCAATGGATCATGGCATTGTTACAAATGTGATTACAAAGCCTCTTCTCTCATCTCCACTATGCTAGCCAAAGAGGTTGATAAAAATGAACTCCTGAGGAACAGAACAGGATTAGGTTGATGTATATGTAGACAAGCTGAGCAGTTTGTTTAGATTGTTTTATGGTAGCTAATTTCTGTCACCTTTTTCTCTTTAAGTCCTAACCACGTAACACCTATGTCTTTTTGTCATGTCATATGGGTTTCCTACATTGCTGTTTAGCAGAGTTTCTAATTGAGCTTTTTCAATGAATATCTGAAAAAGAAATGCTATTAAAATTAATGCATGTGATGGTTTGCAGTGCAATCATTGGCCGAAGCAGAAAAGATTTTAAGAAATACCTTTTCAACTTTATCGCTGCTATGCCTGCCGTAAGTGTTAATTGTTTTGTCTGTGTTTTTACAGTGAGTTAAGACATGCACAACTTGTATTTGTTTAGTTATTGAATAAACAGCATGCAGTATTAGAGGATTAGTCTTTTGGCGTTATGCTTTTAGTACTCATCACCATTAAGTCATGTAATTTACTCTGATCAGCAGGTAAAATGTATGTACATATCAAGCTGGCAAACATGCTCATTTTAATTTTCTACAATCGAAAATCACTAGTTACATTTTCAAAATTCACTTGTCTAGTTACCAGAGAACTATGTTATTTGAGAATTAAAGAAACACTACAGGGTCAGGAACACAAACATGTATTCCTGACCCTATATTGTTTAACCCACCATTTAGGTGGCTTGCCCCCCTATAAAAGTTTAAAACTCACCTTATTTCCAGCACCACGCGGGTCTGCCGGTGCTGGCCCCGCCTCCTTTGTGACATTATCAAAGTTGATGGGTTTTAGCCAATCCAAAGCTTTCCCATTACTTAGTCCAGTTCTTTATTGAAATTGCTGCAGATACTTGGATAATGAGCGTTTTAAGAATAATTCTGAAGCAAAGATCTAAAAGTTGAGCATCGCCATGAACATGCCATAATAAATACACCACTTTTAGAAACTTTAAAAGGGCACCAGAGCTGCTTTTATTTAAAAAATAAATAAAAAAAGTGTCTTTTTACGGTCCTTTGTCTCCAGCGGACATAGAGACTTAGCCTCACACAGTGCCAGTCAAAGCATGAGCTTGCTAAATTAAATATGATATGATAAAGTATAATGTGTCCTGATCAGTGTAGCTGGTAACCATTTACCACTTCCTGTTTTTAAAGTGAAATATTCATCTTACAGAAAGGGACAATCTAAGCATCATAATCACTACAGCTATTTACAGTACAAGAAGGCTATAGGTGCAAATGTCTGCTTTACATAAACCTTCTGAGACCCAGAGCCTGATATGCATGTCTATTTATCTTGTTGTGTGTGTGTGTGTGTGTGTGTGTGTGTATTAAAACGGTAAAATGGCCTTAGACACAATGCTTTGTAAGCATAAAGCATCCACTAAATGCGAACAAAACTTTGTGCACCATGTGTCTGCTTGTTTAATGCGTTTTTTTTTTTTTCATTCTATTTTTTTTTTTTTTTTGCAGATCTCATTAGTGAACAATTTCTTGAAGTTTGGTCTCAATGAACTTAAATTATGTTTCCGGGAAAGGTTAACAAAGTACTTATATGATGAATACTTAAAGTAAGTCCATCTAGTTAATTTTCTTTTTTTATTTATATGCAAGCTTTCCTTAACCCCTTAAGGACACATGACGGAAATATTCCGTCACGATTCCCTTTTATTCCAGAAGTTGTCCTTAAGGGGTTAATTGGATACACATCTTAATGTGATGGTTTTGGTGTAGAGATGCTATTTCCATTTCAGTCAATGTTAAACATTTCTGATTTTGAGAAATAGCAATGTTTACATTGCTGTCAGTCTGGCTAGATATGGCCAGACTGACAGTATCCTACCTAGCGTGAAGGGGTGGTGGTTCAAGGCACATATGCCAGGGCTGATTTTCCATTCACCAGTGGCTAGTGAAAATTTTGAGTTTTGGTATATTCAACAATAAATGGATTACTTAATTTTGACTGTCATTTGTAGTGCAGTTATTAAAATGAAAAGAATAAAATATATATATATTTAAATAATATAGTGTTCAGCTAGGAGTAGGCATTATAAATTTGAGATGATTAACCTGTGCCATGTCAGAAGGTGAAAATTTCTTGCCCCAAAGACACTGAACAGAGCTCCTCTGGGCAAGAATAGAACCTTCCATTTACTGTTCACTCGCAAACAGAAGAGGCGCGGGAATGTCTGTACTCGCTAGGCACCTTTAAGTACACTTGCGGGTATGTCTGGACTCGCGAGTGTACTTAAAGTGTATGTAAAGTGGGGTATGCCTGTAATGAATTTTACTATTTTATAACTGTAGAATTGGTTATTAGACTTATGCTTTCCACATAATTGTGTCTCTGTAAAAATAAAATAAATAAAAATAATGGTGGTCAAGTTAAATTTTATTTTTTCCATAACCTTTTATTGAAACTGGCACAGAAAAGATATGTGGTTTTTGGGGCGAAGGGCTGGCATTTACCAGCTTATATGAAAATGGTTCTGTAGCTGAACATAACCCTTTATAGATTTTAGTTCAGTGATTACCCTTTATTTATAGTTCATTTACTGAGTTTAATACGATTGTGTTCCTGTCTCCCAACTACAGATCTTTCACCTATTATAAAATGGGAAATTTGGACAACAGGATAGCAAACGCAGATCAACTTCTTACACAAGATGTTGAGAGGTTTTGCAACAGTGTGGTGGACTTGTACTCAAACCTCAGCAAGGTAGGTTTCTGTAAGTTGCTTGAATCCATCAATGTGTGTGGTGTTTCCTGAGATCAAGTATGTAATCTTGCAGTGTGCCCCCTCTGACACTGCTACCCCTGCATCTTTATCTTTTGGTGGTCTTCAACTTACCCACAACCCAAGACACTCTGAATGTAAAGGTGGTGGTGTAGAGTTTCTACTCTCACCTCACTGCTCCTTCAAACCTCTACCCCCCCCCCCCCCCCCCCCTTCTCTCTCTTTCTCATCATTTGAAATCCATTCAATTCGCCTTTTCAAACCAATCTCTGTTAACATTGCTGTTATTTATTTGGTTCCTCTCTCCTCTTCCTTGACCACTTTACTGCCTGGCTACCCTACTTCCTCTACTCTAATATTCCATCCCTAATTCTCTGGGACTTCAACCTCAGCAGCCTCTAAACTACTTTCAATTACTTCCTCCCTTGGGCTATGGCAGTGGGACAATTCTGCCACCCATGTAGCTGGCAAGACTCTCGACCTCATTTTCTCTTATGCATGTACAGTATCTAATATCTGCAACACTCCATTTCCTCTCTCTGATCACCACCTCGTATAATTTGCTCTTGAGCACCCCCTCACCCAAAAACTTCAGCCTAACCCCCCTCAACTCAGGAGGAATCTTAGTTCTTATTGACCTCCAGCAGCTGTCAGTTAATATTGATTCACAACTCCTATCCATCCCTTCTCTGTCCTGTCCCTCACTGGCCATCTCCACATATAATACTAACCTCACCTCTGCCTTGAACACTGCAGCCCTGCTCCAAACATGCACCTTGAGGAGCACACGCCTCCAACATGGCATACTAAATTAACATGCTACCTGCAAAGATGCTCACGTTGTGCTGAACGCTCCTGGAGGAAGTCTTGCACCCAGTCAGACTTTCTCCATTATAGATTCATATTGTGTTTATACAGCGCAGCCTTTGCCCTTACCAAACAGTCATACTTTTTCTCTCTCTTATTAGTTCATTCTCCCGCAATCCCAGGCGTCTCTTTGACACCTATAACTCTCTTCTTTGCCCTGCTGTGGCCACCCCCCAGACTAACCTTACAGCCGATTGCTTTGCATGCTACTTTACCGACAAGATTAAACCGCTAAGGAAAACATTCTCCCCACCGTGCCTTTCTCACCCACACGTAGATCATGTCTTTCCTACCCTTCAGACTTTCTCCCCAGCTACTGAACAAGAGGTGCCTGCTCTTCTCCTTTCCTGTCGCCCCACCACTTGCCCGCTTGATCCTGTCCCATCTCACCTTATCAGATCTGTCTCCCCTTGTCTTGTGTCTTCCTTAACACACATCTTCAACTACTTTCTCTCTTCTGGCATTGTCCCTGCTGACCCTAAACATGCCTCTGTAGTACCTATCCTGAAAAAAATCTCTCGACCCATCTTCCCCCTCTAACTATTGTCCCATATCCTTGCTCCCTTTTTCCTCAAAGCTTCTGTAAAGACTTGTCTTTACCCTTATGTCTCACTTCCTCAATTCCAACTTTCTCCTTTACCCTCTTCAATCTGGCTTCTGCCCCCTCTACTCTGAGACTGTTCTTATCAAAGTTACGAACGACCGAATCGCAGCTAAATCCAAAGGCCACTACTCCATACTGTGGCGAACGTAACCTCACCACTGGTTTTTGGAGTGGCCTGTTTGCCAGCCTCCTGCCCAGCGACTATGGCCCTCGGATGTATTGCCCTTCTAGGAACTGATTTGGGCATAATGGATTTTTATATTGCTGTTCCTGGCCCTTTAACTACTTTGGAGCAGTGTAACAACTTTAAATTGGCACTTCGGATGTAGTCGAAGTGGCCGCCATTTGACAAACAAACATGTGGCGGTGGCCATTTTAACTCATTCGAACGCGGTCAGCGGTGTGTGCAGCCAAATCTATGGAACTCTTTTCGGCTACCCAATTGCACGAACACCGCTGACCCGTACCTTCTCCTCCACTTCGACACTGCGGCTGGAGACTAAATCCCGTTCGAAGATTCGAACATTTGTTCGTGTTTATTGGTTGTTCTGTAAAACCCTGTGGGCGGTCCTGTATGTGTTAAACCTGCATAAAAGAAGGCCCTTTGGTGCCAAGTAAACAGCGTTCTTCTTCACCCTCAATCTAGAGTCCTGTCTCTTATTGGGGGTAACCAGGTATACCACCACAAGGGATTGCTTTGCTCTGCATACTCTTGCTATATTCACTGCTAAGCTCTTGTAAGAGCTTGTTCCTGTCTTGCTCTCTGAAGGAGTCTGCAATGGTTATGGTGTCGGCTGGAGTGCTTGGAGCCCTCAGGAAGCGCTAGGAGCATCCTTCAACGGAGGTACCCAGTCGGGTTGCCAGGTGATCCGTTACACATACTAATTCTTGACCTCTCTACTGCATTTGACATAGTTGATCATGCCATTCTTCAATCACTCGGTCTCTGTGACTCTGTCCTCTCGTGGTTTTCCTGTTATCTCTCCCACCACTCAATCAGTGTCTCCTTTTCTAATGATCTCTCCTCCCTTTGTCCTGTCTCGGTTGGAGTCCCCCAAGGCTCTGTCCTTGGTCCCCTTTCTCTTTATTTTGCCTCTCTTGGCAAACTTATTACCTCACTTGGATTGCACTACCACCTGTACACTGATGACACCCAGATATATCTCTCCTCCCCGGACCTCTCGCCTGCCGTCCTGCAACGTGTCACTGCTTGCCTTTCTTCCATCTCTGACTGGATGTCCTCTCGCTTTCTGAAACTCAATCTCTCTCTCTAAAACTGAGCTCCTTGTATTTCCTCCTACTAATACTGATCCTCCTCTTTCGCTCTCCCTTCAAGTTAGTGGTATCCACATCAGCCCATCCGTACAAGCGTGTTGTCTTTGCTTCATACTTGATTCTTGCCTCACCTTTGAGACTCACATCCATTATGTTACCAAATCCTCTAGATTCCACCTTCAAAACATATCCTGCATCCACCCCTTTCTTACGAAGAGGCTACTAAGGAGCTTGTCCATGCTCTAGTAATTTCCAGCATGGATTATTGTAACACGCTCCTAATTGGTCTTCCCAAAAACCGTATTGCCCTGCTACAGTCTATAATGATTGCTGCCGCCAGACTGATTTTCCTCTTTAGTGGATGCAGTGTGTTTAGATAGGGGGAGCTGTGTGTGTGTTTGTGTAGTGTGTATATAATGAATGCAGGGTGTTTTTGTGAAGTGTGTGTTTGTGTAGTGTGTGTATAGTGAATGTAGTGTGCGTAAAGTGAATTCCGTGTGTGTGTAGTGTGTGTAGTGTGCGTAAAGTGAATGCATAATAATAAAGTGAAAGTTTTTTTTTTTTTTTTTTAAGTTAAATGCACAAAATATACATTTTTTTCAAGAATATGTGCGTGTAGTGGATGTAGTGAGTATTTGATTAGTGAATGCAGTGTGTGTATATAATGCACTGTGTGTATAGAATTAATGCACTGTGTGTTTGTGTAGTGTGTGTATAGTGAATGCAGTGTGTTTGTCTAGTGTATATATTGAATGCAGTGTGTGTGTGTGTAGTGTGTGTATATATACACACTCTGCATTCATTATATACACACTATACAAACACACTCTGCATTCATTATATACACACTATACAAACACACACTCTGCATTCATTATATACAGTGTGTATATATTGAATGCAGGGTGTGTGTGTAGTGTGCGTAAAGTGAATGCAGTGTGTATGTAGTGTGCGTAAAGTGAATGCAGTGTGTGTGTAGTGTGCGTAAAGTGAATGCAGTGTGTGTGTAGTGTGCGTAAAGTGAATGCAGTGTGTGTGTAGTGTGCGTAAAGTGAATGCAGTGTGTGTGTAGTGTGCGTAAAGTGAATGCAGTGTGTGTGTAGTGTGCGTAAAGTGAATGCAGTGTGTGTGTAGTGTGCGTAAAGTGAATGCAGTGTGTGTGTAGTGTGCGTAAAGTGAATGCAGTGTGTGTGTAGTGTGCGTAAAGTGAATGCAGTGTGTGTGTAGTGTGCGTAAAGTGAATGCAGTGTGTGTAGTGTGCGTAAAGTGAATGCAGTGTGTGTAGTGTGCGTAAAGTGAATGCAGTGTGTGTAGTGTGCGTAAAGTGAATGCAGTGTGTGTAGTGTGCGTAAAGTGAATGCAGTGTGTGTAGTGTGCGTAAAGTGAATGCAGTGTGTGTAGTGTGCGTAAAGTGAATGCAGTGTGTGTAGTGTGCGTAAAGTGAATGCAGTGTGTGTAGTGTGCGTAAAGTGAGTGTAGTGTGCGTAAAGTGAGTGTAGTGTGCGTAAAGTGAGTGTAGTGTGCGTAAAGTGAGTGCAGTGTGTGTAGTGTGCGTAAAGTGAGTGCAGTGTGTGTGTAGTGTGCGTAAAGTGAGTGCAGTGTGTGTGTAGTGCGTATATAATGAATGCAGAGTGTGTGTTTGTATAGTGTGTATATAATGAATGCAGAGTGTGTGTTTGTATAGTGTGTATATAATGAATGCAGAGTGTGTGTTTGTATAGTGTGTATATAATGAATGCAGAGTGTGTGTTTGTATAGTGTGTATATAATGAATGTATAGTGTGTATATAATGAATGCAGAGTGTGTGTTTGTATAGTGTGTATATAATGAATGCAGAGTGTGTTTGTATAGTGTGTATATAATGAATGCAGAGTGTGTGTTTGTATAGTGTGTATATAATGAATGCAGAGTGTGTGTTTGTATAGTGTGTATATAATGAATGCAGAGTGTGTGTTTGTATAGTGTGTATATAATGAATGCAGAGTGTGTGTTTGTATAGTGTGTATATAATGAATGCAGAGTGTGTGTTTGTATAGTGTGTATATAATGAATGCAGAGTGTGTGTTTGTATAGTGTGTATATAATGAATGCAGAGTGTGTGTTTGTATAGTGTGTATATAATGAATGCAGAGTGTGTGTTTGTATAGTGTGTATATAATGAATGCAGAGTGTGTGTTTGTATAGTGTGTATATAATGAATGCAGTGTGTGTGTTTGTATAGTGTGTATATAATGAATGCAGTGTGTGTGTTTGTATAGTGTGTATATACAAACACACACTCTGCATTCATTATATACACACTATACAAACACACACTCTGCATTCATTATAGTGTGTGTAGTGTGCGCAAAGTGAATGCAGTGTGTGTAGTGTGCGCAAAGTGAATGCAGTGTGTGTAGTGTGCGCAAAGTGAATGCAGTGTGTGTAGTGTGCGCAAAGTGAATGCAGTGAATGCGGTGTGCGCAAAGTGCGTGTGGTGTTTGTATAGTGTGTTTGTATAGTGTGTGTTTGTATAGTGTGTGTTTGTATAGTGTGTATAGTGTGTGTATAGTGTGTGTATAGTGTGTGTATAGTGTGTGTATAGTGTGTGTATAGTGTGTGTATAGTGTGTGTATAGTGTGTGTATAGTGTGTGTATAGTGTGTGTGTGTATAGTGTGTGTATAGTGTGTGTGTATAGTGTGTGTGTGTGTGTGTGTGTGTGAGTGTGTGTGTGTAGTGTGTGTGTGTTTGTGTATAGTGAAGGGATGCAGTTTGTGTATAGTGAAGGGATGCAGTTTGTGTATAGTGAAGGGATGCAGTTTGTGTATAGTGAAGGGATGCAGTTTGTGTATAGTGAAGGGATGCAGTTTGTGTATAGTGAAGGGCTGCAGTTTGTGTATAGTGAAGGGCTGCAGTTTGTGTATAGTGAAGGGCTGCAGTTTGTGTATAGTGAAGGGCTGCAGTTTGTGTATAGTGAAGGGCTGCAGTTTGTGTATAGTGAAGGGCTGCAGTTTGTGTAAAATGGGGGGGCATTTTTTGTTTTTGTTTCAGTCCCCCCTCCCTGCTTGTTACCTGACCAGGGAGGGGTGATATGGCATTCCCTGGTGGTCCAGTGGTGGTCCAGTGGCATGTACTGAGCAGTGGGAGGGCCCGCAGCAAGCTGTTACTTACCTTCCCAGCAGTTCCCTCCAACTCTTGTGTAAATCTTGCGGCCTGTGTGCCACGCGGAGCGTTGCCATGGTAACCCATGGTAGCGCTCTGGCAACCGCGGGACTCACAAGATTTACACAGGGTAGTTGCTGGGAAGGTAACCGCTTGCTGCCACCCCCCCAGGACCGCCGGGCTTGGTTTGTATTATCGGCAATATCGGTCTCTCTATTGGCCGATACCGATATTGCCGAAAATACCAAATATTGGCCGATAATATCGGTAAAACCGATAATCGGTCAATCCCTACTTCACTCCCACCTTTTTTTTTTTTTTTTAATTCTTTATTTATTTAATTTTTAATGAAACAAGGGTAGGGGTTACATATAGGAAGGGAGGTATCAAAAAGTACATTTGTTTGTTTTCATTGTAGCTATGTTGAACATGTTATACACATTACAGTTAAATTCCGTACAGGTTAACCTTTGTTAGGGTGCACATGTCGTGTAGAGGGCCTGAACCTTTGCCCTTCTGAGTGTCCTGGTGTAGGTGTTCTTGTAGTTTATTTGTGGTGGGTTGGACCTGCTGGGTGCTGAGCGGGGAGTGTTGTTATGGGCTGTTATGTTCAGAGCTTTTAGGTTCATGTACTTGGACTGCCAATCGTCATGTGTGTCAGAGGGGGGTTTTGGGTGAAATGTAACTTGGGGTAGTTATGTAACATGGAATTTGAGTTCCGTATAAAGAGCAAAGCTGTTGTGGGTTGTGTGGTAGTGTGTGTCTTTCATTGTGTCCCACCTTTTTTTGATTGCTACTTCCTGTCCTATTGTGTTTTACCCCCACCTCCTATAGACTGTAAGGTCCTCGTTCCTGTAATAATATTGTAAAGCGCTACAGAATCTGTTGGCTCTATATAAATGGCAATAATAATAATAATAATAATTAAGACATGGTACAAAAAATTGTGCCTGATAAGCTGCTGGTATAGTCACTGATAAAGAAACATAAGAGGACATGTAACCATCTCTCAGGCTTTGATTAGCTGTGTCATACTGGCTAAAAGGCAGCCATATACCAAGGACAATTGGTGCTTGAACCTGTGTGTGTAAATACCTAAAGCAATCATAGGAAAGAGACCTCTGCTGGTCATTTTTGATACATACATCCTGATCTTAACTTGCTTAGACTAACCTGATTTACATAAAACCTTAATAAATCTATTTAGTTTCCTCACAGTACACACCAAATACACAGCCACACTAGTTTTAATTTATTTAATCAATCGATTAACTCTCAGATTAATACAACTTGGAGGCTGACTTTTATTCTTATTTTGTGTTTTGTGATTTAAAATAGGCTACATTTGCTTGGAATCCTCACCGAATGCTTTTGTTTTCTGAATTAAATAACATGTATACATTTTATGAATTAAATTTTATTACATATATATTTATTTATTATATTTAACATTATTTTTTTTTTTTACGGTGTTTAAATTGTTAAACATCCGTAGAGTCAAATGATCAATGGTCTTCTGGTTTACGTACCTCTCTCTATATATGCAATGCTTTGTGAAAAGATGCATCCCAAGATCAGCAGCCAATAAAAATAAATTATCAGACAGTCCTAGATCTGTATATTATTTTAAATACATTAATATCTTCAGTTTTTGGTTACAACATGTACACAAATGTAAAGGATGGCACTAACTTCAACTTTTTTTTTTTTTTTTTTAGCCATTTTTGGACATTGTTTTGTATATCTTCAAGCTGACAAGTGCTATTGGAGCTCAGGTATTGTACGCGTTTTCTGCTTGTGTTTGTGTGTGTTTTACTTTTTTATTTTACTATTGTCTGATCTTGGCTCTTATGCTGCATTCTAGGGACCAGCAAGCATGATGGCTTACCTGCTTGTTTCTGGACTTTTCTTGACTCGTCTCAGGAGGCCAATTGGTAAAATGACCATTGCAGAGCAAAGATATGAAGGAGAATACAGATATGTCAACTCGCGGCTCATTACCAATAGGTCAGTCAAGCAAGAACAAAAGCTACCTATTTAGGAGGCCTGAAAGAACTACAAGTGGACACAATCGTGTTGCTTAAATAGATTGGATTTACTGCTGCATGTCAGAGAATATTTTTTTTTTAAACTTCTGCCCACATTGTGCACCTTTTGTATACTCACAAGAAGTGCTCCCTTTTGCAGTTCTGCAGTCTTTGCAAGTCCTAGCACCTTCGTGCTTCACATAGAGATGCGTTGGGATTATACAGCTCTAGGAGGAGATTCACCGTAGACCACCAGTGCTTCTCTATGTAGAAACATTAGAGTGGCTGAGATCATAATCCCTGATCAAAAGCACATTACTAATTGTATGTTGTTTTTTAGCTTGCCTCTCTTTCTCTTTGAAGAATCCATGATGGTGCTTTTTAGAATTACTAAGTTATAAAACGTCACAAATGTTAATAATGTATTTTGTTTTTAGTGAAGAAATTGCATTTTACAATGGAAACAAAAGGGAAAAGCAGACTATTCACGCAGCTTTCAACAAATTGGTAAGTGGATTGCTGCATTCAGAAATACTTAACATCCTCATTTTCCAAACTACTTTCAAAAGCCATTTACAGCCCAGGTTTTTCTGCACTGTTTGGAGTAATGCAGTGTTAATTGGAGCTCTTCCATGTGTCAAATTGATTGACATAATATGTTCCCCTATTTAAAAATCACCTACCTTTTCATATGGTAAATTGTGTTAGGGTGATGAATTCTGTTTTTAGAATAGTGGCAAATCTATTAATTATAAAGTTAAAGCATGTTATACTACTACCTCTTAATGTTGCATCCCAATTGTCCTTGCATGGTTGTTGTTTTTTTATTTTTTTCTTATTAATACTAATGTCAGTCACCAAGTGAACATTGCTTTTTATGAGCTCGGCTTAGATATGTATATATTTATTTGCATCACGTGTTGGGTTATTCAAGCACCCAATATGAGATACAGGACTAGCCAAAGAAACATTTTATAAATTGAAGCAATCCTTTTTTTGAAAAATGTTTAACTCTCTTATTCTTTCCTCGCCAGGTGGAGCACTTGCATAACTTCATTTTGTTTCGTTTCTCTATGGGCTTTGTCGACAGCATTATTGCCAAATGTAAGTTATAGTTCCATCAGGGAGAGTTTTAAGTGTAGCCTGTATATTGCATTATGCAGAAAAATATTTTTATTGTGTATATATAATTGTGTCCAAATAAGAGGTAGTAATTGTGGAAGAGTATGGAATACAACCTAAAGTTCAGTGGTTTTTCATTTTTCTCATACGTGTTAAAGTATTTATAAAATTGCATATATTACCATACTTTTAATGCTGTTGACCTATTTCAATACTGCAGATCTTGCAACTGTGGTGGGTTACCTGGTTGTCAGCCGTCCTTTCCTCACACCAAATCATCCGCGGCATCTGAAGAGCACACATGCTGAGCTGCTCGAGGTGGGTGCGGGAATTGGGCAATGTCGGACAACTCTGTGCTTGCAAAGCAGCATATAGTTTATGTTTATTGCTTCTCTGTTTTCAAAGGATTACTACCAGAGTGGAAGAATGTTGCTGAGGATGTCCCAGGCACTGGGCAGAATTGTGCTTGCAGGTCGGGAA
Source organism: Pelobates fuscus (assembly GCF_036172605.1). Lineage (NCBI taxonomy): Eukaryota > Metazoa > Chordata > Amphibia > Anura > Pelobatidae > Pelobates > Pelobates fuscus. The sequence continues at coordinate 63,470,727 of NC_086323.1, read as the reverse complement.
ATGACAAGATTAGCAGGGTGAGAGTGTGGGGTTTGGGACGTGCAGTGTTTTATCTACCTTTATTTTTTACAGAAATGGTTATTTGGGACAGCTTTGCCATGTATTGTTTACACCTTGTTTTTGAAAGAGTTAAACTGTGTGTATATGGGTTCGCTGTCCCTTCCATCTCTTGGTCTTCCACCTATTCCACCTTTTTTTTTTCCCCCCATTAGCTTTCCTTTTCCTTTTTTTTTTTTATAATGCAATCTCTAAATGTTTTTGTCCTTTCATCTCACCCATATGTTTTTTTTTTCTTTTTCTACAGGTATGTTTTTTTTAACTTAAGCTCCCTTGCCTGTCTGTGTTTTTACTTCCATCTGTTTTAATGCAGTATACATCCTTTAACCCCTTAAGGACCAAACTTCTGGAATACAATGGAATCATGACATGTCACACATGTCATGTGTCCTTAAGGGGTTAAACAACAAGTTGTTGTGAATTGAAAACTGAAATACAAAATTTAGGCAACAGTAGCTTAATTTATAAAATTAATCAATCAATTTGCTTAAATGTTGCAGTTTGGGAAATGATGCAATTTTGTTTGTATGATCTATGGTTTATGTCCTCTCAGTTTCTTCTTCTTATTACTTATTCACAAGCCATTATGCCCTTTTCATGTCATTCTTAAAAAGAGCAAAAAAAACCCAATATTTTTACTTTCTCAGGTTTCCTACATTTTATGTAATTGAGGAAGTTTTATTTACATTGTGTCCTGTGTAGAGGAACTGCTTATGCCTCTTCTTTCTGCAGCATACACTCCGTTGAGATTAGGTTTAGCTGAATAACCTGGATGTTTAGGCAAGGGTATGAGATGTGCAAATGACGACGGCCCATTCAATGGCAAGGGAACAGGATTTGATGCTCCCTAGCTTTAATAACAAAGCTACTTGTCATGGGAGATCTACAGATTTCAACAAGTGGCTGTGTCTACCTGGAATGCTCAGACTGAAGGATATTTTATCTAAAAATAGTACATTTAAATATCACTCTCTTTTAATAAAGTTTATGGCGATTTAAGGAACACTTACAATACAAATATGCAATTATGCTCATTTGCTGGCAGTTTTGCTGCTGATTTTATTTTTTACCTGCTTCAGTTAGGGCATATGGTGATTAATGTTTTTCTCGAACTTGTTCCTTATTTCTATTAACTTGCTAAAATAAACTAGTTATTAAGCTAATGATAACATTTGAAAATGTTGTTTAAGGATCATTGTGTACTGTACATTTGTTTTGTAAAGCCTCTTTCATTTATGTTGAATTTTGGATAACAATTTGTTTGAAATGATAGGACTGAGTGGCTTGTGAATGGAGCCTATACTTAAAAAATTACTGTTGCTTATCTCGGTCTTTTAACACAAATTTAAGCTCTCATGCACATTCCTTCATGTATTAACGATGCATTGTTTGCAAAAATAAGTTTCATGCGAACAACAATTGTGATCTAACAAAAATCTTTTGTTTGGCTCCTAGTTTCACAGCCAGGATTACAGAATTAATGCAAGTGCTGAAAGATTTGAACAGTGGGAAATACGAGCGGACTATGATTTCTCAACAAAATGGAGGTAACGACATAATCTATTGTGTTAAGAAAGAAAGGAAAAAAAGCATAAGTTTGAACGATTGAATAATCAGACTACCCATTTTTCCTTGAACTTGCAGATTTAGATGCCATACAGACCATCCCGTTAATACCTGGAAGTGGGAAAATTATCAATGCTGACAATATAATTAAGTATGTTTTTTTGGGGGTGGGGAATATAATTTTATAGTTTGTGCCTGATGTATGAGAAATGTTTTACATTTCCAGTGTAGAGCTGGCTGGTTTGTCAGAACTAGTAAGAATCGAATTACCTATTTATATTGCGTTGTCTATAATCTCAGTAATGATTTAGAAAGAATAATCTGAAATTGGAAAAGAGCCCGGTTTTGATTCAGTACGGTTAGGGTTTCATAATAAAAAAACAAAAACTAATAATGAAGCTAAAGTTTTTAGTTCCGTCCTTTTTCTGTAGATTGAAAAGCAGTGTCAGGGTTATTCACTAAAGTGAGAATTTCAAGGGAATTCAAAGTGAATTTTAAACTAGGCTAAAATAATTGGATTAGACAAAAACTCCAAGTCAATTCTGTGTTCAGTTTGGCTATTTTGGCCTTACATTTGAAATTCACGTTGAATTCTCACATTTGTGAATAATCCTGTTTTGTGTATTAAATGCATATGCACAGAAAAACCGTAAGGTAAAGTAAAAAAAATCTTTTTAAATGAGTAACTAAATCTTTTGATAAGTAAATAGAAAGCATTCCTTAAAAATAACAAGTTCTTTAAGAGTTACCATATTTTTTCCTCCCTCTAACATCATTTTCTTTTTTTCTTTTTTTTTTAATATAATTATTATACATGCTTTACATATAGTGACATCAACTTGTAATTTAAAGGAACTCTATAGCCACTATAACAACTTCATCTTATTGAACTTGTTATAGTGCCTTAAATGTTTCCCTACATGCTCCTATCCTCCAACGTGATACAGTTCAGCTGCTTGAAGACTTGAGAACACAGCATCAAGACACGCCACCACGCCCTCCTTGTCTCAGAGAGCTGGGACTGTTACTTCCTGACTCTCATACCATTCATACCATGACATCATCACGCCTAGTGTGCTGATGTAGACTATTTAGGACTTATGCCTGTTAATAAAAAGCGAAGAGTGGGCAGAACGGACAGTCTGCTCACCTCTCACGAATGTGTAGAACACGCATATGCACAGTGTCCCTCCACGGCTTCTCATATAAAATCGTTATGTTCAATGATTTTCTATGAGAGGATTTTCGTTGGTGGATCATCTCTGAAGACGTGCATGCACCTAGGGTCCGCAAATATTTTAAATGGGAACCATTTGATTGGACCCATGTCTTCTGACTTCTTGATGTCACAAGGGGTGGAGTGCCACAAGGAGGCAATTGATGATGCTGGAATAAAGTGTAGTAGATATTTTATCTAAAAACTGTTTTTTTTTATTGGGGGAGGGGAGGGAGTTGTTGCAAAACTCTTTGAGACTATATTAGAGACAAAGTATTTTTTTTTAATACCTTTTCAAATCCAATGCAGTTTTCCTTTAATAGAGAAGCAAACATTGAAACGCTTTTGTTACTAGTAAACAGTAAAGTAGATGTATATCTTTGCAGATACATGCTGGATTACTGTAACTTCCTTCTCTACCGCCTGTCTGGTCCCTAGGCTAGGTGCTACTTAGCCAATCAGCAGTGGGTCTCAGCAAAGCAGCAGTTTGCAGGGTGAGAGTTTTTTTGTTTTAATATTAAATCGGTTTAAGGGTCCTAGATAGACTTCCCTCTACCAATTCCATATAAAAATGAGTCATTTACTGCAGGTTGCAGCAAACTACCCTCGCCAACTTGGACAGCCTTCATTCTATACATTGAAGCATGTAGGCACCATAAACTGAATAAAATGCCACGAATCCTACTTTTTCATTTTTGCTGTCATGAAAGAAGTAAAGTTAAGAAAGTTCAGATGGCTTGAAAGAGTTAGTTTAAATTTGTCTAAACCGTTGTTTGTGTGGCTGAATCCATTTACTCATGTGCTCACAGATCATTACGTGCTCATTCTAAAACAGATGGTGAGGGATGAATTCAAGGACGAGGCTTTTTTGTTAAACCAGTGGAAAATTGTTTAACAAAAACATCACCTATAGCTGCCTAGCAGTGTAACCTGCATTAGTAGTTATGGTGCTTGCAGTGACTCAAACAACTACTTGATGAAGCAAACCTAGTCCTTTTTTTTCTCTAGTCTCCATTTGGAATGGGATTTGGGGGAATTGAGTGCCCTTTCTTTTATTTTTTTTTTTATTTTTTACTTTGTATTTTTTTTTTTTTTTGCATCATGGGAGTTGTATTTCAGCATTGGTCAATATTGGACTTCCCAGCCTTAAGTGAATAGGATTGTTCACCACCCAATGCTTGGTTACCACAGAGTTAAATAAGAGCAGGAAATCCATAATTTCATCACTAACAAACAAAATGCCTTTTCTCTTTATTAGTAAGTTTGCATTTAACTTGTAATCTGCAAGAAACAGTGTTAAACTGGTTTATATAAATGAAAGTTTATCGAAGAAACAGTCTTAAAACTATTCAAACTTTATATAAAGGATTTGTTTCTCTCATGTTTATTCACTAAACTCGGACTTGTGAAGAATTGATGAGGAATTGTATATTTCTGGGAAAAATAAGAATAGATGAATTTGAGTGATTTTTGTCCTGGAATTTGCAACTGCCTTTTGAATTTTCCATTATTCCCTTTTAAAAAAAATAAAAATAAATCCTTCAGTCTATGTTTACACTAATCAGACACAATTGAAGGGACAGCACTAAATTCAAGCACTAAAATCACTTTGTTTTAATGAAGTGATTTTAGTGCAGTGTTGAAGAGAAATAATACTGTTTATCTTCGCAATACCCATGTTTCATATGGCTGTCGATCTGTCATTAGAGTCTTCCAACTAAAATACATCCAGTAACTGAATCTATTTTATGTGCTGTAAACTGTTATGAAAAGCATTTTATTAGCGGATTGCCACAAATGCATCTCATATGCTGTATGTCCCCAGTGCTTCTCTATGAGAAACATTTAATAGGTCAATAGTCATAATGCTTGATTGATGACTTTCAGCGAGGGTGGATTAGGCTGTTTTGGTGCTATATTACAGGCAAGTTTACCTTTTTTTTTTTTTTGAGTGGAATAAATCTAAAATTACAAGGAATAGACTGGACTAAAAAAATATAGATTTCTAGATAGGGCTCTTCAAGCTGTGAGAGTAGCGTTTGCCAGTAATTTTGTATATTAATTGACATATTTGATCTTTTTATATATTTTTTTTACCTTTTTGTTTGACTGGTTCTTTGGGTTTTAAAGAAAGCAGGACAAGAATCCAGTGTTTAAATTCAGTATGAGAGCTGTCATACTTTTCAGTATGGCTGTCCTACTGTAAAGTAAAAAGTAAAACTCCTAGGAAAGCATTGATCTAATGGGTTCCATGCATTCAATATGTCTGAGTAAACTTAAATGTGTGTGCTGTGCTTGTTGAGCATGCATATTAGGTCCCCAATACTCCTCTTAGGAGCACTGGATTGGATCATCATGGAGTAGTCCATGCCTAATTTGTGTCGTAGTGGTAATTGGAGAGGTAAACCATGGGGAGGGAGCCTCACGATGTGGAAAAAGGTAAGTAAATCCATTTTTATTTTTTTTTTAACTTTTCTAGCAAACTGAGGAGGGCTATGAGGCTGTAAAGATCTAGTGACAGGGGCACTCAAGTGTTAGAACCTTTTTCTTTTCTTCAGTGCTCAAGATGATGTTTATCGTATGTATTTATTTTTCGTCTATAGCTCCACTGTTAAATACAATGCCTTGTTATGCCCGAATTCAGGCCCATTGCCTAACAATAAGATCATATAAAGTTGTTATGAGCTGTCTCCCTTTAGGTTATAACCAGTGTTCTATTATGGCAATCATTGGCCGCTTTAAGTCTCATATTTCTATAATTTTCTGAAAGCTCATTCCTTAAGCTCATAGAATTGTATTGTTACTATACTTCATGGCGTTAGTCTTGTATGCTATTTTATTGATATTATCTTCTAAATAAAGAATATATAAATCTCAGTGATTTGAAGTGGTTATGGTGCCCAGAGTCTGTATAGCGGTCTAAATTTGGGGAAAAAAGCCATGTACTTGGAAAGCCACTGCAATAGTTTCACAACTGACACTCTCATTCAATGAATTACCGACTGGATAGGCATCCAGTTTCTGCAACTCTGACGTCCATAGAGGACCCTCTGCACAAAACGCTTTGCCCTATTACCGGGGAACAGGCCAGGTGACTTCTAGCATCATAACAACAACAGAGTAATCTTTTACAGAAACACTTTAAGCACCAAAACCTTCTGTTTCTTAATGTAGTGATTTTCAAGTATAGATGTCCCTTTTCTCTGACAAAGTCAAACAACGACAATGAGAAACAACAATATTTATGTTTTGCTAAAAACATGGCTCTAGTGGTAGTCCCTTGACTGTGTTAATACAAACATGTATTCCTGACCCTGTAGTGCTAAACCCACTATTTAGGTGCCCCCCCCCCCCCCCCAGTCCCTCAGAATGGGTTAAAAATCACCTTATTTTCAGCTCTCCACGGGTCTGCCGCCACTGGCCATGCCCCCTTGGTGACATCATCAAAATTGCAGATTTTTAGCCAACAATGCTTTCCCATGGGGAAAGCATTGGATTGGCTAAAATCGGCAAGGGGGCGGGGCCAAGCGCCATTTGGCCAGTCAGCACCTCCTCATAGATGCATTGATTCAATGCATCTCTACGAGGAAAATTCAGTGTCTCCATGCAGAGCGTGGGGACGCTGAATGGCAGGGCTCTAAGGAGTGGCCACTAGGAGGTGTCCCTAGTGGCAATGTAAACACTGCCTTTTCACTGAAAAGGCAGTGTTTACATGAAAATGCCTGAAGGGAGCTATTATGCTCACCAGAACAACTACATTAAGCTGTAGTTGTTCTGGTGACTATAGTCCCCCATTAACACATTTGTTTTATCTTTAAGAACTCAAACCTGATTTACCGCTGTGGTATTGTGGAAGTTTTGTTTATTTTATATAGCATAAATATGGTGCTCACAGCCTGCTATTGCTGTCTAAATTTGGAGAGGCCAACATTGAGTGACAAGAGTGGTATTTTCGCAGGTTCTGATGTGAAAGACTCCTTTTATCATAGCCAGAATAATTCCATGTTGTGGTTATGGTGCTTAGTATGCCACTTTAAGTAATGATCTAGCCGTGTTTGCTGGAAAGTACCAAGTTTCAATAGAAATATGCATGATTTAACAGGAAATGGATTCCTGTGATAACACAGAAGTCCACAGAGAATTTGCAACAGTAATATTAGAAAAAAATGGTAAATACATATAGACATAAAGTATAGATACAATCCCATAACTGTTAATGTGACGACTTCAGTATATGCTATTTTACAAATGTTCTTTTTTCATATCCTTCCTTTACATTTCACCGAATTGCTTTCTTCTGTTTGTAGGTTTGATCATGTCCCTCTTGCAACACCAAATGGGGATGTTTTAATCAGAGATCTAGACTTTGAGGTAAAGTTTTTTTGTTTTTGTTTTGTTTTTTAAACTCTTTGACACACGGCTATATTTTACATTTTAATGCTTCTTAAGCTATAAATAGTGGCAGGAACTTAGGACATGGGAGTAGAGACCTTTTGGCTCAGTACAAGGGGGATTCTAATTAATTTGCTTATGTATTTTTTTATTCTTTCAAATGTATTCTTTTAATTGTCCCAGTATTTGCTGTATACATTTGCAGAGCTAGAATGACATTTTTGTAAGTTCACATATATGTTGGTTATGTGTATCTTGCATAAAGGGACACAGTAAGCACTATAACCATTTCACCTCATTGAATTGGTTATGGTACCGAGTGTGTCCTGGCACTGTCCCTCTAGACAGTGTAAAACCATTTTCGAGCAGTTTAACAGTGAATGAGAGTCCCTAGCTTCCCATAGTCCCGCCTCCACTGGAGATTTGGCTAAGGCAGAAATTACATTCTTCCTTCATACCAAAATGGGCACCGTGATTGGCTGAGAGTGTCAGCTGCCTGCTTTCAGCCTATCACAGATGCCCATTGTGTTCAAGCTAATGCATCCTCATTAGCCTGAACAACACTGAGGGTAATCAACTGCTTGGAACTCCTGCATAACACTAAAATATAAGAAAATGTTTAACACTCGATGGAAGGACAGCACTAGGGGACTCCAGACACTGCAGCCACTTCAATGAGATTAAGTATTTACAGTGCCAATAGAGTGCATCTATATCTGTCTAACATATATAATTTCATCTTTATCTGTCTGCTACTGAGCAGCAAAAGCACACATTTTAAAACTCACTCCCAGCTGATAGAGGAATTTGATCCCTAAACAGTAGGTCAACAAGAGTGCATTAATAAAGGATCACTATAGGGTCAGGAACACAAACATGTATTCCTGACCCAATAGTGTTAAAATCACCATCTAGCTCCCCCGGTTCCTTCATGCCTCCATAAATATTGCAAAGTCTTACTGTATCTTACTGAAGCTGTAACTCTGCATGTTGTTAGACTCAGAAACACAAGCAGTCTGCTGACATCTTAAGAAGTGGTAGCATGATCCAATCACAATGCTTCCCCATAGGATTGGCTGAGACTGACAATGAGGCAGATCCAGCACAATTCAAACACAGCACTGTCTAATCAGCATCTCCTCATAGAGATGAATTGAATCAATTAATCTCTATGAGGAAAGTTCAGTGTCTGCATGCAGAGGGAGGAGATACTGAATGTTTGGATGCATTTTAGGCAGCCATGACCCAGGAAGGATCTCGAACAGCTGTCTGAGGAATGGTTAGTGACGTTATCACTAGGCTGTAATGTAAACACTGCATTTTCTCTGAAGACAGTGTTTACAGCAAAAAGCCTGAAGGTAATGATTCTACTCACCAGAACAAATTCAATAAGAGGTAGTTGTTCTGGTGACTATAGTGTCCCTTTAAGGGCAAAATAGCCAAATTGGAAACCAAACCATACTTAAGACATAATTCTTAATGCCAGATTAGCACATGAATGAGTATTTCACAATTTTGTCTAAATCATATACCAATAGATTATATTTATATTTTACAACTGAGAACTGATTTTTTTATTTTAATTTTTAATCTAAGGTGAGATCAGGCGCCAATGTTCTTGTTTGCGGGCCTAATGGATGTGGAAAGAGCTCTCTGTTCCGGGTGTTAGGAGAGGTAAAAAAAACAAAACCTTAAAATTACCTTTCTTAAGAAAAATGTTACAAATTTAAATTAAAACTAATGCTGAGTGTCATGGGAAGGTTTATCTGCCAAGTCATGGTGATGGGGAGAGTGTGGGCATGAAGTGATTAATAGCACCTAGCCTCTGGCTAACTTATACAAGGGCATGCAGTGACACCAAATTAACCTGCAAATCGTACCTACGCCAGCACAGACTAACACTGCTGCCACCACCCACCCTGGGTCTGAAGTACCCAAATGACGTTCCAGTTCTACTTAAAGGCAAATGGTATAAATATATCAATCTCTTACACAATGAACAGTCTGGTAACCTGAATTTCAACCTTGTCTCTACAGGTTTGTGAATTCAGATACTACAGCCCAAATACAAAATCAGATTAATATTTTAATAATGAAAATACAAATTAATTTGACACACTGACAAAATTACATAAAAGAGCAGACCTGCAAAACCAAAATAAACGCAAAAGTCAGTTCTTAAAGTAAAATGTGACTTAAACAAAACACAGGATCTACACTTGTACAAGTATCCATGAGAATCTTGTGGTAGGCCAGTGGGAACTTATAGTTATGTCAGATGATCAAATAGAGTCCAAGAGTCATCCCGTTTAATCTGGGCTGGAATTCAGGCATATACAGGGGCGTACCTGGGGCAGATCCTAAATTTGTCACCCTGTTTTTATGTAGTGTTGACATTTGTATGTAGTGTGGTTTTTGAATACAGTGGTGTGTTTATGTATAATGGTGGTGTTCTAATACAGAGGTGTGTTTGTATGTAGTGTTGGTGTTTGAATGCAGGGGTGTATTTGTATGTAGTGTTTGCAAGATGCTGAGGTGTGTGTGTGTGTGTGTATATAATATACACACACTGACACACATTCAGATACATAGACACACATATGCACACTGACCGAAACACAGCTAAACAAACTGACACAAATACAGTCACGCACACATGCAGATACAAACACAGATACAGACGCGCACACACTTACAGATACAGGCACGCACACATACCGATACACACATAAAGATACAGACACACATGTATACACATGCAGATACAGACACAGTCACACATAGATACAAAAACTGACACAAACAGATACTTAGACACACAGATACAGACACACATACAAATACACTGATGCAATTACACAGTGCGCAAGTGTGTCTAGTGGATGCATAGTGTGTGTTTATAGGTGTGTCTAGTGGATGCATAGTGTGTGTGTGTTTATAGGTGTGTCTAGTGGATGCATAGTGTGTTTGTTTATAGGTGTGTGTAATGGATGCAATGTCTGTGTAGTGAATGCATTGTGTGTGTATACTGGATGCATAGTGTGTAATGGATGCATTATATGTGTATATGTGTGTATATATATATATGTGTGTGTGTGTGTGTGTAGAGAGAGGATGTAGTGTGGGGGGGGGGGCAGTGTGGTGGAAGATGAGTGTGGTGGGACAGGGTTTGGGTGTAACAGTGTGGGGGGCAGGAAGGTGACCGTGTGGAGGGGGCAGGGCTTGGGGGTGACAGTGTGGAGGGGGCAGGGTTTGGGGATGTCCATATGGGGTGGAGGGAAAAGGGTGTAGGAAGGTGACATGGGGGTGTTGGGGTGACCAGGTCTGATGAACAGTCTTTAAAAATTGGCTTATCCCACCCTGCTTCTTACCTGGGGGCTAGAAACGGGGGACATTATATTTCCCTGGTGGTCCGTTGGCATAGCAGACTCGATTCTGTAGAGGGACACAGCCAGGAGTCTCTATGTTCAATTGATAGCAGCAGCAGCTCTCCTCCTCTCGCATCCCGCAAGAGCATTGCCGCGGGTTGCTATGGCAAGGCTCCGGCATGCATTGCGCCCGTGTATCGTTGCCACAGCAGCCCGCGGCAATGCTCTTGCAGGATTCAAGAGGAGCTGCTGCCGACATAGATTGAACACTGAGACTCCTGGGCTCCACAAATAGGCAGCACAGATTCCTTACTTCAGACACAGGGGCGCAAGAAGCCGCCCTTGTCCAAGTGTGCCCCGGGCACCCCCTACTGATTGGCACTTGTGATGCTGGAACAAAATCATGCACCATGGTGTGTGACACTTGGGGGTGTGCTAGGATTTGACTGGTGCTGTATTGTTACTAATATGTTGAAAGTACACTGTGGGTATCTATTTTTGTAAATAAATAAATGTCTATTTCACAGTTGTGGCCTTTGTTTGGTGGACGTCTGACCAAGCCTGAACGAGGAAAACTTTTTTATGTACCCCAAGTAAGTGGTTTCAGAGAACTCCATTATTATTATTTTGGTTTTAAGCTCTCCAACTTTAATTTGTTTTCTGACTGGAGCCTCATTCCTGTTCTTGCTGGTTGTGACTAGGGATTTGTGCTGTCTCTGGCACAGATTTCCCTTACTTGATCCCGTTCACACTGCTGTTGATGGAGCTCCTGGTTCTCTGTTGCTGACAGGCTGTGTAACCACAGTGGAAAAACAGGAAAGGAGACCCCTTTGCTCCCATGCTGCTAAAAAAAAATAGGACTTTTTTTTTTCCCATTTGCGCTGCTCTATGTAACTCTGTCTTTAGTTTCATCCATCATGATTATTCACGAACGTGAGAATTCAAAGTTAATTTCAAATTCAAGGTCAAAGCAGCCGAATTGGAAGTCAGCTGTGCTCTGTTTGGCTACTCTGGCTTTAAATTCAGATGTTTATACCTACATCTAAATATATATCTATATCTACATCTACATCTAAATATATATCTAAATGTGTGTGTGTGTGTGTGTGTGTGTGTATATATGTTTTATTTTATTTTTTAATCTCCACAGATATTAAAGGTTGTTAATTTTAATGTTTGCTTTATAGAGGCCGTATATGACTTTAGGGACATTAAGGGACCAGGTCATATACCCAGACACTCAAGAAGACCAGAAACGGAAAGGTATATCTGATAAGGTAAGAATAAATGAGCAATTATGCTCAAATATCACTCATACATATTAGTCGTTGTTTGCAAATGAAACTAGTTTATGTAAGCTTCACATAATTTTTTTTTTTTTTTTTTTTTTTACACAAGGCAGTGTTAATGTTAAACAACATTATAGAAACAAATATGGACAAAACATCTTACTTTACTTTGCAGGTATTGAAAGAATACCTCGATAATGTCCAGCTGGGCCAGATTCTGGATCGTGAAGGTGGCTGGGACAGTGTTCAAGATTGGATGGATGTTCTCAGTGGAGGAGAAAAGCAGAGAATGGCAGTATGTATTTTTTTGCTCTGTGTGTATGTGTATCTGTGTTTTGCAGTTTGAATTTCAGGGTACATAGAGGAATCGAACATATGATCAGTTATTGGTTTGGTTTTGCTATGTTGCTCTTGTCCTTGCATGACCTTTGATTTCATATGAGTGTCTGACGCTCTTTTAATAATCAGAGTGTAATTTAAAATATATATAATTAATACACAATATTTTATTTTAAAATTGTGGATGCATGATCATGTTTTCCCTGACAATCCTGCTTGTGATATTTCATGACTGTTCCTGACAGTGCCTTTTGGGTGAATGGCTCCTCGTTGAGCATGGTTTGGGAGGGGGGGCATATATATTTGTGGGTCTGTTCACTTACTCATTGGTGGCCATTTTGAGGCAAAAGTCAATTTGTTGAAACATGTACTGGGAATTTTGCAAGCACAATGCATAGAATACATTTCCACACCTATAATGTGAAGCGAACTAGAAGCTGTCCTTGTATTCCGTCCCATTTGTGGGTGACTGATGTGCTTCAAAAGCAATAACATATAGAACTATCGTAGTAAAATTGTACATTTTAGAAATATCGCTTTGCAGTATGTCGCAGTAAAACTTCTTAATATTGGCGTTATTAGTATAATTCTGAATGATTTCTCAGTTTCTACTTCATGTCAATATGCCTTATAATGTTCCAGATGTGTGTACATTTTAATACCAGTTAATCTTAAAACGAACACTCCAACTTAAAACGAACACTCCAACTGATTGATAAAAATTATAATTATAACGTTTTAGTAGATATACCCCCAATGACAAAATTAATGCATTTAATTATGCATTTTTTTAATAACTAAAAACTGCTTGCAAAACCGCAGATCTCTTGTCTGTAGCCTTTGCAAGCCTTCCCCTTCAAACCCAGCCCAGATTTTCTGTGGCTGTCCAATCACAGACTTCCCAATGCAGCTCATGAGACGTTTTTGCAAGGCAGGTGCTCTGAGAAATGGCCTACCTCTTGAGTTTAGCTCCACTGACCTAAACAACCAGGAAGTAAAAGGACCTTTGCGTGATTATTAGCATGGTTAATTTATAAAATTGCCAATTTCTATTGGAATCAGCATTTTTTTTTTTCAAAATGAGCTAAACAAACCAGGACGTAACAGGACCGGTTGTCTGATCGACTGCTTTAGGGGTGTAACCAGGTTAATTTATAAAGGTTTACATTTCTATTGAAATAGTCACTTTTTTTCAAAGTGAAAAAAAAAGGACACACTCTTCACACATAAAGCACTTCTGTAGGCTGTAAGGGTCTGTAATGATCAAGTTATTCATTGGGAAGTATATATGAAGTACAGGTTGTTAAAATTGACTAATTGTAGCAATGCAAGTTCTCAATGCCACAGTTAATTGAACAAAATTGCAAATGATTACATTGTGCAAATGACTATATTTGCTGTTCCAGATGGCAAGATTGTTTTACCACAAGCCACAGTTCGCAATTTTGGACGAATGCACAAGTGCTGTTAGTGTGGACGTAGAAGGGTTCATATATGACCATTGCAGAAAAGTAAGTGCCTCAAACAGAAAATGCAGCTTTTCAGAAATTATTATTCTCCTAGAATCTTTCAAATGTAATATTTTGTTTTCCAGTCATAGAAACTGTGTGTTTGTATGTGTGTATTTTTTTCAATATTCATTTTGTTTATTATTGTCATTTAGTGGTTATCAAAACAAGTCAGTTTCCATTTGAGAGTTAAAGACATAAGCAAATAACATATAAAGAAATGCCACTGGTGGTATTGGCAAACTCCCCTTGGTTCCCCTGTCTCACTGCAATCTGATGCTTGCAGCCAGGGCTGCCATCAGAAATTTTGGGGCCCCTGACAAAGCACAAGGTCTGGCCCCCCTCTCCCCCGACCCCTCCCTCCCGGGCCCGCCCACGCCCTACCTAGTCCGCTGACAATGATGCGGGACTGAATGTGGTGTGTATAGTGGAAGTGAATTAGAACGTGTGTAATGGATGTAGTTTTTGTGTATTAGATACTGTTTGTGCAGTGAATGCAGAGTGTGTGTTTGTGTAGTGGATGCAGTGTGTATAGTGAACGCAGAGTGTGTTTGAGTAGTGGATGTAGTGTGTGTACAGTGATGTAGTGTGTGTTTGAGTAGTGGATGTAGTGTGTGTACAGTGATGTAGTGTGTGTTTGTGTAGTGGATGTAGTGTTTGTATGTACTAGATGAAATGCGTTTAGTGGATGCAGTGTCTGTAGTTTATGTAGTGTGTGTATTAGACGCAGTGTCTGTGTATAGTGAATGCAGAGTGTTTCAATTTGTGGTGGATGTAGTGTGTGTACTGTGAATGCAGGATGTTTGTGTAGTGGATGCTGTGTGTACAGGTGATGCAGAGTGTATGTTAGTGTAGTGAATGCAGTGTGTGTCAGTATAGTGAATCCAGAGTGTGTGCATAGTTTAGTGAATGCAGAGTGTGTGTTAGTGTGTAGTGAATGCAGAGTGTGTGTTAGTGTGTAGTGAATGCAGTGTGTGTTAGTGTGTAGTGAATGCAGAGTGTGTGTTAGTGTGTAGTGAATGCAGAGTGTGTTAGTGTGTAGTGAATGCAGAGTGTGTGTTAGTGTGTAGTGAATGCAGAGTGTGTGTTAGTGTGTAGTGAATGCAGAGTGTGTGTTAGTGTGTAGTGAATGCAGAGTGTGTTAGTGTGTAGTGAATGCAGAGTGTGTGTTAGTGTGTAGTGAATGCAGAGTGTGTGTTAGTGTGTAGTGAATGCAGAGTGTGTGTTAGTGTGTAGTGAATGCAGAGTGTGTGTTAGTGTGTAGTGAATGCAGAGTGTGTGTTAGTGTGTAGTGAATGCAGAGTGTGTGTTAGTGTGTAGTGAATGCAGAGTGTGTGTTAGTGTGTAGTGAATGCAGAGTGTGTGTTAGTGTGTAGTGAATGCAGAGTGTGTGTTAGTGTGTAGTGAATGCAGAGTGTGTGTTAGTGTGTAGTGAATGCAGAGTGTGTGTTAGTGTGTAGTGAATGCAGAGTGTGTGTTAGTGTGTAGTGAATGCAGAGTGTGTGTTAGTGTGTAGTGAATGCAGAGTGTGTGTTAGTGTGTAGTGAATGCAGAGTGTGTGTTAGTGTGTAGTGAATGCAGAGTGTGTGTTAGTGTGTAGTGAATGCAGAGTGTGTGTTAGTGTGTAGTGAATGCAGAGTGTGTGTTAGTGTGTAGTGAATGCAGAGTGTGTGTTAGTGTGTAGTGAATGCAGAGTGTGTGTTAGTGTGTAGTGAATGCAGAGTGTGTGTTAGTGTGTAGTGAATGCAGAGTGTGTGTTAGTGTGTAGTGAATGCAGAGTGTGTGTTAGTGTGTAGTGAATGCAGAGTGTGTGTTAGTGTGTAGTGAATGCAGAGTGTGTGTTAGTGTGTAGTGAATGCAGAGTGTGTGTTAGTGTGTAGTGAATGCAGAGTGTGTGTTAGTGTGTAGTGAATGCCGAGTGTGTGTTAGTGTGTAGTGAATGCCGAGTGTGTGTTAGTGTGTAGTGAATGCCGAGTGTGTGTTAGTGTGTAGTGAATGCCGAGTGTGTGTTAGTGTGTAGTGAATGCCGAGTGTGTGTTAGTGTGTAGTGAATGCCGAGTGTGTGTTAGTGTGTAGTGAATGCCGAGTGTGTGTTAGTGTGTAGTGAATGCCGAGTGTGTGTTAGTGTGTAGTGAATGCCGAGTGTGTGTTAGTGTGTAGTGAATGCCGAGTGTGTGTTAGTGTGTAGTGAATGCCGAGTGTGTGTTAGTGTGTAGTGAATGCCGAGTGTGTGTTAGTGTGTAGTGAATCAGTCACGGTTGTCACCCCCTGATGGCGGCTCTGCTTGCAGCTATAGAGATTTGTACACTTCAGTGTTGCTCTAAGCCCACATAATTCCCTTTCAGTTGAGGCATAGAGGGGCCATCCCCCTGCCTATACAAGTACTTGTATGACATGTGCACACATCCGGAACATGCACAGAATTTCAATACAGAAATAAGAAAGCTTTGCATTTAAACCTGGAAATGAGATGAAGTTGTTGGTATAGTCAGTGTTCCCATGGAAACTGGACAAAATCTGAGTCCTTTCATATGAATATGGTTTGATGAAACAGGCCACATGTAAATGAAAGGCCTGCCTGCATGAATTTCTTTCTGTTCAAAATCTTCAATAGAGCGTCTTGAAGTATTTGCTGATTTCTCAACCTATGTGAGGCAACACTACTTTGGATTAAATTCCAAGCAGACCATGTAACCTTTTTCCTTATTTCATCATAAAACCAATTCCGCTTTTGCATCATTAAAGCCACTTCGGCATGTTTACACTCTGCTTTTGAATACAGAGAAAATTATTTTAAAAGTTCTTTAGGCTTTGAAGCCAAGTCTTGTAACCATTCATTTTCCACTGTTTGCCAACTGTAAATTGCGGTCTTAAAAGTTAACTCATTAACTGCTGGATGACCTTGCACTGCAGCTTGTACTTACTTGCATGTTTATTATAGTGCCTTGTGTGTATACCTACCACGACTACAAACTTTTTATAAACTTGTCTGCTTAATTTTTTCTTATTTCTTCCTTATTCATGTAATGTTCTTGTCAGGTTAATCCTTGGATGTGCTGGTCAGTTTTTAAAACCAGTTCTGCCTTATGCTAATGTGATAAGAATCTATAATGAAAACGAAACAATATATGGATTTATTTATTTTTTTCTGGTGGCAGACATGCTAGTTATATCGTAATTTATTCCTACCCGTGGAGAATTACATTTCTGCAGTTCTACTTTAAAGAGGAACTCTCACTTCTGTGGAAATTAATTAATTGTATAAAACACTAAAAACCATCTGTAACTTTTTTTTTGTGTGTGTGTGGCTCCTTTTACTTTTAAATGTAGATTAAAGGTTTAGCAAGTGACATCACAATCTGATTCCGTCAAGGCACATGCAGGGCACACAGTGCAGGCATGGGAGAGAATAGAAACATTACTTCCGTTTTACCTCTTCTACTAATTGTGTTCAGAGGTTAAAAAAAGAATGGGGGGTGTGGGGGGGGGGGGGGGGGCGCAACATTTGTAACAGTGATTGACAGACAATGAAGTGACCGTTCCCCTTTAACATTTTTAGGGCCAATGACTTGGGATTTGTCTAACCTGGATTCGGAGTGTTTAATATAAAAAATACATGGATAATTATTGTCTATATTATATTGCCCAGCAGATGGTGCTCTCTGTGCTATAAAGATCAACTTTCACTCTGATATCATATAGTTGATTTCTTACGGAAATTGTGTGACCTGTCATGATTCCCTTTTATTCCAGAAGTTTGATCCTTAACAGAAGCTTAATGATTTAATGACTTTTTGTAAAAGGGACCCACTGAAATAAGTTGGCGGTCTTCAGTATTTTATTGATTGAAAAGCATTGTAAATGGCTAGATATTAAAAAAACAAGCAGGGCGGGAGATATGCCCACACATGAATTTGCTCACTTCCAGTGCATGAGGCAAACTGCAAAGACCTAAAACATTAAACAGTTATCCAGTTTATGTACAGACTAGTATGCTGAACTGTTGCTTTTTTTTTTTTTTTTTTTAACCAAACTATACGCTTGTCTGACGTTTCTTTGATGATGCCTAAGCAAGAATAATTGTGACTGATGCATCACAGGGTGGTAAAGTCACCATAAACACTGAAGGACAGTTGAAGTATGTGGGTTTTACTTGCCTCTGCTGCTTTGTCCACTCCAGTAAATGCTTAAGTAGCGTTTACTGGTGTAAGGGAACAAGGAACGGACACCTCCAGAGTGGTGGCCGTTCTACCTTAAAGGGACACTCCACTGACCAAATACAAAAAAAATACAAATCACTGTTTAGTAGTTATACCCCAAATGAAAACGTGCCGACACTTAATAATGCATTAACGCTTGTAAAAGCTGCAGTTCTCTTGTCTGCTTCATTTGTCAGCTCTCCTGTTCTAATCCCGCACAGACATTCTGTGGCTGTCCAATCACAAACTTCCCAATGCAGCTCAATGAGAAGTCTTTGAAAGGCAGGTGCACTAGGCAGTTATTTCCTCTTGAGTTTAGCTCCACTGAGCTAAACAAACCAGGAAGTGACAGGAATTTATAAAAGTTTAAACTTTTCTATTGAAATCTGCACTTTTTTCAGAAAGAAAAACAGAGGACACACTCTTCACATATAAAGCTTTTCAGCAAGCTAAAGTGCTTTAGGGGTCTGGAGCGACCCTTTAAAGTGCCTCAGGGTTATATTTTAGTTTGTCTACTTTTACAATTGAGCAGCAACTTGAAATATTTGCAATGCATTCTTTTTTTATAATAACATAGCTATACACCATGTTATCCCCCACAGCTGTATTACTGAAGCAAAAAAAATAAAAATTAAACTTGGTGGTAGACAAACATACACACTGCTATAAACATATAGGGTTTTAAGCAAGAGTTGGATAGGTTGATGCGTGCAGGGCAGTGAGTCTGTCCATAATAATAAATAGTAATATTAATAATAAAGTTCTAGGCCTTGGAATGGGTAATATTGGATGCAGGAAATTGCTCTTTTGCCGCACTTAATGAACTTTTGGAATGTATTATTATATGCAGTAAATTCATAGAGCCACAAAGGATTTAAAGAAATATGCAATATATGTTGAAAAATATACTGTTCTGCCATTTTTACTGAAAAGAGATTGCATGCCTTCCTCTGATGTCAATGCATTCCTTTTAAAACAAACTGATTTATATCTTTATACTTTGATCTCATAAGAGATTCCATATAAATTGAACTAGTGTATGTTTTGTAAATGTTCTGAAGCTCAACCTATGGGAAATAGTACATATAACTGCATTAATTTCTGTAAATATATTTTCCCCTTTGAAAACATTGCTTCTGACAGCAGATAATATCCAGTTGATCTACCTAATCTGACTGTTTCCTTTCTAAAAATCAGATGATTTATTTGTAATTTTGTTTTAATTTTGCCCTTGAATTATTAGGCTTTGCCATCCCAGCTGGTAGAATATTTCATCAAGCTACTTTAAAAAAACAAACAGAAATTCTTAGAAAACGCATACATTTTTACTTCCACCAGTTTCACGTTTTTTTGTTTTTGTTTTGTGTGATTGTTTTTCTCTCTACAGAATGACACCTTTTTATTGTACTCTTATTTCAATTACAACTTTCTGATCGTATAGACATCTTGTGCACATTTCAAAGAGCATACAATTCTATCTATACATAGTACTAAAGGATTTGCTAGCAAGTATACATAGGAAGACAAAGAAACTATTTAAAAAGAGGTTCTTCTCCCACCTGTTCATCAATTATTCGGTATAGAGTCTATGCTAAAGAATTGTTTGACAAGTGAGTGCAGAAGAGAACCCTCACCGGCAGTCTTTTTGCTTCCCACACATGGCAACCACTACGCATGCACTGTGGTATCTCCCTAGGCGACACTGCTATCGCCGGCTAGGGGGTATAGGAACGGAGTGATTAATATCACTCTGTACAGACGTCGGCATGCAGGCGATAAAGCCAGCGTGTCTGCATCACAGAGGTTTACTCTACTTGGGAAGCTTTCACAAGCGGGATAAAAGGGTATTGCAGGAGGAGTGAGGGCGTACTGAAGGTGTGTTTTACTGTAAAAAAAAAAAAAAGCTGGATCAGAGGTAAAGTGAGTGAATAACACAATTTTTTTTATTAAATACGTAATGTATTTCAGTGTTAAATGATGTATTTAATGCATTTGGGGGTGGGGTGATTAATGTTAAATTGAAAATCAAATGACTAGTTCACTTTAAAAAGACTGGCTTACATCAAGTTCAGTTTATCACACATCTCTGCTTCTGTTGAAAAGTCGGTCAAAAAAATCTTATGTCAAGCAATTCATAATTTTGCTATAAAATGAGGAAAAAAACATTTTTGTAGACTGCAAACTGACAATCACCTTTTTATTTATTTTTTGCATTCAAGGTTTATTAGCTTCATCATTGCTTACATCAGGAAGGCAAATATGTGCATCAAAGAAAATATGTAGCGAGACAACTTCATAGTATAATATAATTACTTAACAACATAATAAATAGCAAAGGTCAGCAACATAAGGTTTAGTCTAAGTATGTCTACATATGACGTCAGTGTCAAGGCGATATATACATTTAATAGCCATGTGTGCAACACGGTTCTGGAATTGGTGAAATTGTAAGTTCCATCACAATCTTTTACTATAGGTCAAAGTCTAATTATGGTTAATTTGCTAGACAATAGTAATAATTAGGCATTGTATGGTAGCCACTTTTGGCACAGTTTTTACATGTTATTTGGACCGTGCGGTCTTTCACTGCCTGTACACTGATTTAATGCATAATTAAGCTTGGTGTATCCCGCGCCTAGTATTTTATATGTGCAAAATATACATACATATGTTCTCAAGTATATCCAGAAGAAACCGAACCTCGGAATAAAACAGAGAATAAAAAACAATAGTGCAATACAGTAATTAAAATATTTTTGGCGGTGGTGAGTACAGCTATATATAATCCACTCACATTTATACGAGCTATAACAGAGCTCAGCTGTTATAGCTCTGTTATAGCTCGTATAAATGTGAGTGGATTATATATAGCTGTACTCACCACCGCCAAAAATATTTTAATTACTGTATTGCACTATTGTTTTTTATTCTGTTTTATTCCGAGGTTCGGTTTCTTCTGGATATACTTGAGAACATATGTATGTATATTTTGCACATATAAAATACTAGGCGCGGGATACACCAAGCTTAATTATGCATTAAATCAGTGTACAGGCAGTGAAAGACCGCACGGTCCAAATAACATGGGAAAACTGTGCCAAAAGTGGCTACCATACAATGCCTAATTATTACTATTGTCTGGATATACTTGAGAACATATGTATGTATATTTTGCACATATAAAATACTAGGCGCGGGATACACCTTTCTTTTTTCTGTACATTATCCACAAGGTTTGGGAATCCTTGTTTGTATACTGCTGCCTGTCCATTATTAACTATAGTGAGCGCCTATTATTCTATCTTTTTCATAATTAAGCTTATTTGACTAAACAGTAATAACCTAGAGCTGAGCAAGGCAAGCTAGCCAAGTAAAGTATTGTACTGTGTGACAGAAGTGGAAACATTATCGCGGCTGTGTGTTCTACCCTGTTCTCCTGCTGGTGTTGTGATTCTACAGCTTAGACTATAACAGGAATGTGGTGTGTATATCTCCCGCAACGGGTCGGGACAGTTAGTGTGTTAAGATACAAAGAAGAGAAAAGGGGGGAAAAAGGGGGGGGGGGGGAAATTGCCCCCGCGAATGAGGGGAGGACTGTGGGATAGGGCCCATCGTGAATGTCCATAGCAGAGTCCCCTTGTGGACTCCAGGGTGCTTGGTCCAAGCACGTACAGCCAGGTTATGCATATGTAAAATAAATAAATAAAAAAAGGGGGTGGGGGGGGGAGAAGAGGGTTGGTTACTGGAAGATGGCTTTCTGCCCTAGGTAAAGGTTATCTCTGCATAAGAATGTATCTATATTCCTGACTGCCATAGGTGAAGGATATCACTGCGTGCAAATGTATCATCCTGCCCCCGTTCTCAGAGGAGATTAAGGATTGGTGTAAAGCTTCTGTAGGGCCAAACCTAGTGCATCAACAGTTGGACCCCGGGGTTGCCAACTTCATTACTGCCACCCGACTCCAGGTAAAGCCCCCCACCATGAGCTTCTTGGTACAGCGGGCACTCGAGGGTCCCCCCAGTCTATGTGATCCCCTTCTCCTAGAGTCCACTGGCTGGGCAGCCTCTGCACCCCCACTGTCCCGGTAGGTCAAACAGGGCACCCCTGTCAGCTCTGTCGCCGGCCACTGCAGGCCCCCACAGTCCAGCCCGGCCGGACTCGCAGCAACAGGGAGCAACACCCTCCAGGTCTCCGGATCGCCTAGGGATATGGGTCGCTGTTGTCCACCCCGAGACAGCCTGGTCTTCGAGTTGCCATAACTTGTCGGCCGTCCCTCTGAGGCACATGTGTGGTGCGTAAGCAGACTCCTGGGTAAGTGTGTTGAGTTGTCTTATCTGTTCCCTGGCAGGGCAAGTAGAGAGCTTCCACAGTGTGGATGCTGCTTCCTATGCAGTGACTTGGCACATATGATCAAAGCTGTATCCTGAGTCCAGCAAATGAAGGCTGGGGGCCATTAGCTCGTAAGTGGAAACTTGTAACTTAAAACGTAAATCTGGGAAACAAGTGACCGGGGGCTGCAGCGTGATCTCTCCGGTTGCCTTTGCAAATTGGGGATGACGGTTACCTCCATATTGTGATGTCTCATGGGACACTAGCAGAGTGTTTCCAGCTTCAGCAGTAGGCTGCAGGCTCATGCCATCCAGTAGGCCTGAGGCTTCAGAATCCTCATGTTTGTGGGGTCTTCAGTCCCCAGACTGGATGGCATGAGCCTGCAGCCTACTGCTGAAGCTGGAAACACTCTGCTAGTGTCCCATGAGACATCACAAAATGGAGGTAACGGTCATCCCCAATTTGCATTTCTTTTTAATGCTTGTTTGTTCCCCTGTTAAAATATGCTATGTTGGGGGGCAGATGATCAGTTTGCGAGCGGTAAATTAGCGTTTATTCAGGCTCAGGATCAGCGCTGCATGAGATGGCTTCCTTTCAGCTCGACAGTCCTGCCCTGCCCCCTGGCAATTGCCTTTCATCTCGAGGAGGCCATTACCTCAGACTCACAAAAAACGTTATTCTTGAAAGTCTTGCAGACCTACAAAAGCATGCAGATGTTTAAAAATGTTCACATCATTTTAGAAGTCAACCTCTTTAACCCCTTAAGGACCAAACTTCTGGAATAAAAGGGAATCATGACATGTCAGACATGTCATGTTTCCTTAAGGGGTTAAGCTGATGATTCCACATCTTTATTGTTCTGAATAGGACAGTGACTTTCAAAGACATATGGCATGTTTTATTTTTTTCTTATGTTGCTGCAGCATTCTAAAACATTTATATGGTATTTCTGCAAAAAAAGTTAACGTTGACACAATATTGGCTGTCTGGCTAACATGATTTAAACAATACAGTATTTTCAGACTCATTTTTCATTGCTAGTTTCCCAGTTTAACCCCTGAAGAATCATGGGTTAGATAAATTTGGACTTTATTTTTTTTTTTTATATAATTCTTTATTGTGGAAGGGTTGCTGCTAGTCAAGCTGTTAATGGTCATGGGAGCTATATGGAACGTACTAGCTATAACCACATGCGGCTAAGTCCCAGAATTTACCTGGAGGAACTACCCTGTAATGTAAGCAGACAGTAAGCCTATGCCCAAGACGAGGAAGCACATGGCAGGCAAGCGTGGAGTACTAGCGATGCCCCATGGGTGATATGGGGAGTTCCTCTTGTGCCATGCCAGATCATAGGCCTTCATCTTTGTTACCCTGACCCGGGGGCAAGAGTCCACCTCCACACGGGGAGAATAGCGGGCCAAGTTGGCTTGCCGCTTACCGTCACGGCCCGCTCTGTCTATGTGGATGCTGCCCTGGGATCCCGCCTGCAGTGGTCCTCACCCCGGACATGTTGATAGATGGATGAAGGTGAGCAGGGGAAGGAGTGCTCACTCCTCCCTTGGTCTGCATCCCTCCGGTTCTCCACTTGGGTTTGAGGTGATGAGATTGACCCCCTTGCCTCCAGGTCTTTCCAGAAGTGTTCAAAGTGGTTGTCTAACCTCTTCAGGAATCGATCCACTGCGCTTTAAATTGCCACTGCAGGCTGTGCGGGCTCAGAGATTCCAGTAGAGAGCACAGTTGCCATCTTGTTGAGGTGTGCTGAGTAAGGCACTTGTCGGGTGCTGCCACAGCGATGGTATAGGTAGTAAGCCGGGAGGGAGGAGGGGGATACAGGGCTTAGAGTGTCCACAAGAAAGAAAGCTCAAGCAACCCCCGACGGAGAGATCTGCCGCTTTCCACGCCAGGGAACCACCAGGCGTCAACAGGTTATAGGCTGCAGCTTCAGGCTTGCAAAGATTCTGGTGCCAGAATTCACACTGTAGGTGCTCTGGCTTATGCCAGATGAGGGTACCAACTGAAGGAGATTTAGTAGTGGGGTATTTCCACCTTTTAAATCACTGTTTAGTGAAGTTCAGTCAGGAGCTCAAATCGTCTGCGACCGTCCAGTATGGCCTCCCAGCCCCGCCCCCATTTGGACTTTATTTAAGGCACACTTTAAGTACACTAACA
The DNA here is from genome assembly GCF_036172605.1 of Pelobates fuscus. NCBI lineage: Eukaryota > Metazoa > Chordata > Amphibia > Anura > Pelobatidae > Pelobates > Pelobates fuscus. The sequence goes on along the minus strand of NC_086323.1, from coordinate 63,446,294 downwards.
TCTTGTGTTGCTTGCCTGGGTATTGCTGCAAGATTGCCTCCCTGTACTTGGTGCCTTACTGCAAAATGTGTTGCAGATCTAAGCATACAGTGAGGGCTGGATTTACCTTAAACCCACCCAAGCTTCAGGCAGAAGAGGAACGGCACTGCCGGTGGGGAGATCAAAGATCTCCCTAACAGGCCAGCCCGTTCTCCTGCAGTGGGGCCAAACGCACTTGGAGATCTTCTTACCGGCCCTGATCTATTGCATCAGAGCGTTGTCGCGGGTTATTTATGTGCATAATAAATCAGATTAATTTTATGAAACCCACTTCTCTGCACCTTTACTTCGCGGTTTCCCGTGTTTTCAGTGCTTATATACAATGCTGGGTCCTTAGCAGGTCATCTTACATTTCTCGGGAAAACTCCATAAACTGTGTATCCTGGTTGGAGAGTGGTCTTCATTCTAGAGAACATAATCTTATATCTGGGCATTGTTACTTTGCGCCAAATCTGGGCTTTCTGTACCATAAGCAAAGGAAGCTCCCATACACACATGTTTCTTGGACAGTTTTACATTAAAAATGTTTTGTATCTATTCACCTATTTACACATTGTATGTATGTGATTGTACGTGTTCTTGAGTATTTTGTGATTAATATTATTTAGCATTAAGACTTTATATCCACTTTATGATAGTATTTCCCTTGTGATTAATATTATTTAATCTTAAGATGTTTCATAATTTAGATATTTTACTTTCACTGTATACACTTTATAATATTTATCGGTTTTATCTGCACTTATCATTTGGTGGATATTATACTTTTTTTTTTATTATTGTTTACTACTATATTCTAAGGACTGGATACAGTAGATGCATATCAGTGCAACTCTCTTTGTTTCTGGTAACAGGGATCAGTATATTTTTTCTAAGTTTTTTGGGGTCAAGTGCAGCACTAAGGCAAGTATATAATATATTAAAGAGATACAGATCCATATACATAGGTATGGCTGTTAGGGAGCATATTTGCAGCTTCAGGCGGTATATATCATTATGCTGGTTGCATTATTAACACATATCCTCTTGTTTTTCCTAGGTTGGAATAACTTTGTTCACGGTTTCCCACAGAAAGTCCCTGTGGAAACACCACGAGGTAAAGTAAACAGTGCTTGTATTCTTTTCTGATGGGAAACCACGATTTATTGAATTTGTTTCTGAAGCAGAATTGTCCTTTTGCAATAATTCTTTCTTCACATAGGTAAAGGTTGTTTTCTCAAGTTATATAGGTTGGACCCTCTTATTGAAGAGACACAATATTCACCAGAACAACTGCAGCTTATTGTATTTGTTCTGGGGAGTAAATTAATTTGCTTCAGGCTTTTTGTAGTAAACACTGTCTTTTCAGAGAAAATGCAGTATTTGCATTTCAGCCTAGTGATAACTCCACTGGCCACTCCTCAGATGACTGCTAGAGGTGCTTCCTGGGGCAGTCATGCCTAGTATGCATCATAACATCCAGTGTCTCCACCCTCTGCATTGATTCAATTAATCTCTATGAGGAGATGCTGCTTGGCCAGGGCCGTGTTTGAATCATGCGGACTCTGCCTCCTTGATAGTCTCAGCCAATCCTATGGGGAAGCATTGTGATTGTCTCAGACCACCACTTCTGATTATGTCAGTAGGCAGATCAGAGGCAGAGGCAGCAGCTGTAGACTTGAATACAAGTAAGGTTTGACTATATTTAGGGAGGCAAGGGGAGGCCAGGTGGGCTAGATGGTGGTTTTACCACTATAGGGTCAGGAATACATGTTTGTGTTTCTGACCTTATAGTGTTCCTTTAATTGCCAGAACCTTTTAGCTTGTGTCATAGATTGGTGCAATAAACTACATATTGATTTAAGTGAGCCACTGTGTATGTATTTTATTTTATTGAGGACCACCTCTAGAGTGCAAATCCTGATATCAAACCTTTTATTGAAGCATGGTTATGGGGTGCAGATATTATGGGCCTGTACTGCTTGTTCATTTAATTAAAGAATTAAGTTATACTTGTCTTCTTATGAGGCAGAGAAGGGTGATTACCTTGAGCTCTTCACATGTCTAGTGAAACAAGAAGACAATGAAGGGAAACACTCAGAATACATGTTTTCTAAGAGTGGCTTATAACTCCAGCCTTTGTAAGGATGCTTTAAAATGACCTATCTCGGCAAGCAAATATTGGGATTCAGTTCCACCAAAGACCATATCGTGTTAAGACCACTACAAAGCTAGAGTACCACAATTTCAGTGGGTCTTACACGAATTCCAATGTGGGAGACTTAAATCCTGCTGGTGCTAAATTAACTAAATTGTATGTAATTAACTTGTTATAAGAGCATTGTGATATATATAATTCAAAATTATTGTGATAAAGGGCAGGACGCTCAACCCTTTTTCTACGTATGTTTGGAGTCCAGACCAGAATACTTCTGGATTCAGAAACTCGCTTTGCTCCCAGCTTCAAATGCTTCTTTGTAGGTGCCTGCAAAAAAGTATAAGTTTGAGGAGGTTTTGGATAGCATTGTCACTTAATAATCTTCATTTTATATAGAGCAGGTATATGGCATACATTGTGAGTATGTACATCAAAGCACGATCACTTGAATTGATTAGTTTTAACTATTTCTGTATTTCTGTATTAATTTTGCATTCTATAAATTCACAATGCTCTCATAACAGATTAATCAAATACACTTTAGTACATTTAGCACTAGCACTGTTAAATTTGCCTCCGTCATTAAAATTAATGTAGGATCCACTAATATTGGGGTTCTGTGGTGTAGTGCTGGGCTTAACACAGTATGACCATATGTGAAACTGAATACCCATGTTTGTTTGCTCAGAGATGATTTTAAATAGCCTTGTAAAATGTAAACCTGTGTTTGATTGTGTATGTGTGCTGTTCCTTAATCTGTATTTCTTCTTCTGATATGTCAGCCTTGTCCAGGCTATTCATGCAACTGCATGGAAGAGTAACTAGGAAGGTTCTCCCTCTATTCTCCCCAAAAAGAGTTGTGCCTCAGTTGATTAGACCTGATTACAATATAGATAATCATCAGTCTATAAGGGGAGACATTGGCTATCATTGGCCAAACCTATAGAAGGCTGTAGTCTCAATTGCTAGATTATGTAAGAGAAATAAAGATTGTGATTGAATATAACTCCCCCCCCCCCCCCCAAAAAAAGTTTGCATTCTTGAAAATCTGTTCTTTTAAACCAGTGATGGGAAACCTTTGGCCCTCCAGATGTTGTGGACTACATCTCCCTCAATGCTTTTCCAGCGTTACGGTTGTAAGAGCATTATGGGAGATGTAGTCCAAAACATCTGGAGGGCCAAAGGTTCCCCAACCCTGTTTTAAACCCATCATCTGCTGCCTGAGATGGGAACCAAAAGCTTGTGAAATTGCCTTGTTTTTTTTTTTACCATTACTCATAATGTTTTACTTCATCTTGCAGTACTACCTTCACATGGATGGCAGAGGGAACTATGATTTCAAGCAGATCACTGATGACACCATTGAATTTGGATCTTAAGTGTCTTCTGCTCATGATTATGAAAAAATACAGAGAAAATCAAATTAACTCATGGAAGAAAAAACTTTAAAACGGTTTTATTCTTTTTTTTTTTAGAGAGAGATTACTGCATAATTCTAAACAATCCGTGTCTAATATAGAATACTGATAACTGTGCATTCATCAACTAAGTTATTAACACTAAGAATACAATGAAATGGCAAATCCGGTGCTTGCATTTTTGGATCTGGTTAGTGAATCCGAAATCAACTCCTGTGATTTACCTAGCCAGTAGAAGAGGGGTTTATCCGGTTTTCATAAGGTTTGGATATGAAATGTCTCCTCAGTTGTCATAAATTAAGATAAGGTACCAAGGTATTGTGCTACCTTTTTTTGTTGTTCCTATCTGGCATGGGCTGCCTTTTAAAAGAGGACTTTTTTTTATTTTTTACTATGTTTTTTTTTTTAAAGAAATTCATCCAAGCCTTTGACATGGCGCCCATTATAATGTTATTTAAACATGCGTAGCATAACTTCCTCTTAAATTAATCTCAGGTTAACTTTTTATTTGAAGCCATTACCTGGTAATAGGGAGAAGAAAGAAAAACAAAAAAGATGACATGCACTAAATATCAAAAGTTGTGTTTAAATTCCGGTTTAAAGATTATGCGCAAAAATAAATGAATGTTAATTTGAGAAGATATCCGTAATGAGTTGGTCAGCGTGTAATATGTACACCACTATATACATCCCAGGGAATTGTAGCCCTTTAAACTCCACCAAACAGCCATGTGCTGGCTTGTTTTATCATGTTGAATATGCCAGTTGGACTGATTCTGTATATCGTTAATTTTATATAATGTTTGATTTACTCCTCCCAGATACAGATTTCAATGTACTTTCCATGTGATTTTGAATAACCTATTAACTTAATAAGTAGTTGGATGAATTTTTACACTGTTAAAAGGAGCGTGCTCCATAAGGTAGTGAACCATTTATTGTAGATATGTCTTCTGCGGCAGGGTGGGCTGAATGGATATATTGTAACATAGAAATGTGCTTCTTGAAAGCATGCACTGAGTATGCAATAAATGGGGTCTATATAAATCCTCTTCCATGCTTTGTACATTTATTTGTTTATTATGTAACTTACTAGAATACTATTTTGTGTATCTTGACAAATATCAGGTTATTGGCATTCATATCACACAGGTATCTTTATTGCCTTTTTGAACCTACTAAACTCTGCAGATGATGGACTGAACCAGTCAATTTGGTGATTCCACCTTTCACATTAAACCCTTCAGCACCAGGATCATTTAAATTAAAAAACTTGGCACGCTATTTAGAAACATAGAAACATAGAATGTGACGGCAGATAAGAACCATTCGGCCCATCTAGTCTGCCCAGTTTTCTAAATACTTTCATTAGTCCCTGGCATTATCTTATAGTTAGGATAGCCTTATGCCTATCCCACGCATGCTTAAACTCCTTTACTGTGTTAACCTCTACCACTTCAGCTGGAAGGCTATTCCATGCATCCACTACCCTCTCAGTAAAGTAATACTTCCTGATATTATTTTTAAACCTTTGTCCTTCTAATTTTAGACTATGTCCTCTGGTTGTGGTAGTTTTTCTTCTTTTAAATATAGTCTCCTCTTTTACTGTGTTGATTCCCTTTATGTATTTAAATGTTTCTATCATATCCCCCCTGTCTCGTCTTTCCACCAAGCTATACATGTTAAGATCCTTTAACCTTTCCTGGTAAGTTTTATCCTGCAATCCATGAACCAGTTTAGTAGCCCTTCTTTGAACTCTCTCTAAGGTATCAATATCCTTCTGAAGATATGGTCTCCAGTACTGTGTACAGTACTCCAAGTGAGGTCTCACCAGTGTTCTGTGCAATGGCATGAGCACTTCCCTCTTTCTACTGCTAATACCTCTCCCTATACAACCAAGCATTCTGCTAGCATTTCCTGCTGCTCTATTACATTGTCTGCCTACCTTTAAGTCCTCAGAAATAATCACCCCTAAATCCCTTTCCTCAGATGTTGAGGTTAGGACTCTATCAAATATTCTGTACTCTGCCCTTGGGTTTTTACGTCCAAGATGCATTATCTTGCACTTATCCACATTAAATGTCAGTTGCCACAACTCTGACCATTTTTCTAGTTTACCTAAATCATTTGCCATTTGGCTTATCCCTCCTGGAACATCAACCCTGTTACATATCTTAGTATCATCCGCAAAAAGACACACCTTACCATCAAGACCTTCTGCAATATCACTAATAAAAATATTAAAGAGAATGGGTCCAAGTACAGATCCCTGAGGTACCCCACTGGTGACAAGCCCAAGCTTCGAATATACTCCATTGACTACAACCCTCTGTTGCCTGTCACTCAGCCACTGCCTTACCCATTCAACAATATTGGAATCCAAACTCAAAGATTGCAGTTTATTGATAATCCTTCTATGTGCAACAGTGTCAAAAGCCTTACTGAAATCTAGGTAAGCAATGTCTACTGCACCACCCTGATCTATAATTTTAGTTACCCAATCAAAAAAATCAATAAGATTAGTTTGGCATGATCTCCCTGAAGTAAACCCATGTTGTCTCTGATCTTGAAATCCATGTGTTTTTAGATGTTCAACAATCCTATCCTTTAACATGGTTTCCATCACTTTCCCCACTACTGAAGTAAGGCTTACTGGCCTATATTTGCCCGACTCCTCCCTATTACCTTTCTTGTGAATGGGCACAACATTCGCTAACTTCCAATCTTCTGGGACTACTCCTGTTAACAATGATTGGTTAAATAAATCTGTTAATGGTTTTGCTAGTACACCACTAAGCTCTTTTAATAGCTTTGGGTGTATTCCATCAGGTCCCATTGACTTATTTGTCTTTACTTTTGACAGTTGAAATAGAACCTCTTCCTCTGTAAACTCACGTGTAATAAATTACTCATTTATCCTTTTTTTTAACAGAGGTCCCTTTCCTTCATTTTCAGCTGTAAATACCGAACAAAAATATTCATTGAGGCAGTCAGCTAGACCTTTATCCTCATCTACATACCTTCCTTCTTTTGTTTTTAATCTAACTAATCCTTGTTTTACTTTTCTTTTCTCATTTATGTATCTAAAAAAAGTTTTGTCCCCCTTTTTTACTGACTGTGCTATTTTCTCTTCTGTGTGTGATTTGGAAGCTCTTATAACTTGCTTCGCCTCTTTCTGCCTAATCTTATAGATCATTCTGTCTTCCTCACTCTGTTTTTTTTTTTTTTATAATTACTAAATGCTAACTTTTTGTTTTTTACTATTTTGGCCACATCTGCGGAGTACCACAGTGGTTTCTTGAATTTTTTGCTTTTACTGACAAGCCTAATGCAATTTTCTGTTGCCTTCAGTAGTGCAGCTTTTAAATAATCCCATTTATTTTGGACTCCATTTAAGTTGCTCCAGTCTGATAACGACTCCTTTACACATATTCTAATTTTAGAAAAGTCTGTTTTTCTAAAGTCTAAAACTTTTGTTTTTGTGTGGTGTGACTCAGTCACTGTTCTTATATTAAACCACACTGACTGATGATCACTGGATCCTAAACATTCACCTACAGTAATATCTGATACCAAATCTCCATTTGTTAACACTAAATCTAGTATGGCCTCTTTACGAGTTGGCTCCTCAACGACTTGTTTTAGAGACAATCCCAGTAGGGAGTTTAGAATTTGTGTGCTTCTGGCACAAGTAGCTATGTTTGTTTTCCAATTCACATCAGGAAGATTAAAGTCACCCATGGTGATAACTTCCCCCTTCATTGTCATTTTAGCTATTTCTTCAACTAGTAGATTATCTAACTCTTTAATTTGTCCTGGGGGCCTATAAATCACACCTACACGAACTACTGTGTGATTACCAAATTCTAACGTAACCCAAATGGACTCTATGTTCGTCTCACTAACCTTTATTAGGCTAGATTTTATGCTATCCTTCACATACAGGGCCACCCCTCCCCCTTTCTTGCCTTCCCTGTCTTTTCTATATAAAGAGTACCCTGGTATTGCTATGTTCCAGTCATTTTTTTCATTATACCATGTCTCAGTAACAGCGACTAAATCTACACTATCAGTTGCCATTATTGCCACAAGTTCATGGATTTTATTCCCTAAACTGCGAGCATTTGTAGACATGACTCTAAGCTTATCATTTTTTAACACACTTGCTACAGGCACCTTCTGTCCTTGTTTTGGGGGACAATTGGATTGATGTTTTATCACCCTTTTGCCCCCCCCCCCCCCCCCTACTAGTTTAAATACATCTTAGCAAAACCTCTGAACTGCTCACTGAGAACATTTGTTCCCTTTTGAGAAAGATGCAAACCATCTTTTTTGTACAGTTTATTTCCGTTCCAAACAGAGCTACCATGAGCAATAAAGCCAAATCCCTGCTCCCGACACCATTCACCAAGCCACAAGTTAAAGTCCCTAATACGCATCCGCCTGTCATTCTGAGTGTTATGCACAGGCAGAACTTCAGAGAATGACAGTGTGGAAGCAACCTGCCGTATATCATTGGCAAAAACACTAAAAACTTCCTTAACCTCTGAAACCTCATTGCAAGCCAAGTCATTTGTCCCTAAATGGACAAGTACATCCAATTCCCCTTCCTGCTTTGCTTGCTTAACAATATTACAGATACGTCTCCTGTCTCTGTGAGCAGTAGCTCCGGGAAGACACCTCACAAGACCACCATTGTCCATCTCCACACCTCTTATGATGGAATCCCCCAACAACAACTGCTTTCTATTAGGCCTCATCATAGTCTTCAAGCCTCTCTGCACAACACCACTGGCCTCAATGCCTCTCTCCACAACAGCACTAGCCTCAGTGCCTCTCTCCACAACACCTCTAGCCTCAGTGCCTCTCTGCACAACACCACTAGCCTCAGTGCCTCTCTGCACAACACCACTAGCCTCAGTGCCTCTCTGCACAACACCACTAGCCTCAGTGCCTCTCTGCACAACACCACTAGCCTCAGTGCCTCTCTGCACAACACCACTAGCCTCAGTGCCTCTCTGCACAACACCACTAGCCTCAGTGCCTCTCTGCACAACACCACTAGCCTCAGTGCCTCTCTGCACAACACCACTAGCCTCAGTGCCTGTCTCCATGACACCATTACACTCTGAAAGTGCAGAAAATGAATTATGTAGAACAACAGACTGTGCAATATGCCTTTTATCCACAACTCTAAGTCTACCAGATCCTACAGTAATCCATCTGCCATTCCTAGTATGTCTCTGTGGCAGTGGCTTTGCAGCAGTTCCAGCCTGAGTTTGTTTACCAGATAATTTACAAATCTCAGACTTCAAAAATACAATCTCCTGCCGCAAGATAGAGAACTGTCTACAGATTAGACAACAACTAAACCTCCAAAAAGTGGAACGCGAAACAAATGCATAGCAACTATTACACTGAACTAAGTCTGCCATTCCAATGAGGTGAATAATTTAAATCAAACGAATCTTAACTTTTTATTTATCCTCCTGAATACTTCAGATTACCTCCAGTTTATCTCCAGAATATCTCCAACCACAGACACTTAGAAGCAACACTCTCCAGAATATCTCCAACCACAGACACTTAGAAGCAACACTCTCCAGAATATCTCCAACCACAGACACTTAGAAGCAACACTCTCCAGAATATCTCCAACCACAGACACTTAGAAGCAACACTTAGAAGAAGCAACCAAGCTCTATTAGCCAAGCTAATGACAACAGCCCTTATATACTCCTAAAATCACCTCTCACTAGGAATGTTTAACACCTGGGTAGGCCTCTGCTTATTAGCAAACAATAGCTAATTTACACAGCAATCAATAGCAAGTAGCTACCTAATCCAATCAAATGCCTTATAATTACCAACAGGAAATCAAACCTTGTGCAATCAGTAACCTTTTCCTACAGATGAATCTTACCTGTAACAGTAAAAAATAAAACTCTTAGCACAACTCTTAGACAGTTGAAGCTTCTGTAAAACTCTCCAGAATATCTCCAACCACAGACACTTAGAAGCAACACTTAGAAGAAGCAACCAAGCTCTATTTATTTAAAACATCTAGCAGAATAATGTAGGATAAACCTGTAGCATCATGAATATATTGTTATCCAGGGAGAAGTACAACATTTACATTCTCCCCCCACCCCCCAATTATTACTTCATCCTTTAATGAAAAACTGGAGGGATGTTTTAGGCAAAGCTGTATTTTAGACAGGATACAAGGGGCAGTTTCCCAGGGCTCAAATCGGCTTTCCCTTTTGCTTGACACCCACAGCTATTATTTTCCTTTTTGTTGTCAGGCTGCTGGGTGCAGATAAAGAGTGTGGATTTGGCTCAAGCTGAAATGTATCTGGCGCATGGTGGTAGGGCAAAATAAGTTATTCAGATTACATCTTGTGGTGATCCTGCAATGGAGGTCAACTGGTTTGCAGACAATAGTTCAATACGGGGAAAGAACACACAAACCAGAATGTAAAAAAAAAAAGCCCTTCTGCTTATTTACCCAAAACAATTTCTGCACAGGATCAGTGAGGCAAAATCCGCAAACACAAACCATAAAACACACAGGTCCCAACAATCCAGGAGGAGAAACATTAAAGGTATATGTTGAAAACAGTGAAAACCAGGAACCAAACGTCACCACTCCTGTCAAATGTGGTTGTACAGGGGTCATTGAGGTACTAATGTTCTGTTACTTGGCTCCTATCTGTCACCTAATGCACTCTGTGTGACTTGGATATCCTGTACGATATAGCAGTCTTAAACTATCCTTATCATGAGTTGTTTAATTTAAATATCATGTGTACATTGTGCTAGCCTTAAAGCTGGTACATGTATAGTTGAAAGTTTTTATCAATTTGCATTGTTTTGACCCCCTCCGCCCCACTTAAAGGTACACCACTGCCCAAATAAGGAGAAAAAAAAGTCACTGGGTAGTAGTATATATATATACACCAAAAGAAAACATGCATGCATTTAACCCCTTAAGGACTGAGCCAAATGTACACGTTGTGAACAAAACAAAACGTAAACAAAACCTGGCTTTTGCGCTATATGTCTGTCCAACTGTAATTCACCTCTTTCATATTAAATGCACCCCCTCTTATTATATATAATTTTATTCAGGGGAAACAGGGCTTTCATTTAATATCAAATATTTAGCTATGAAACCTAATTTAATATGAAAAAAATGGGAGAAAATAAGACATTTTGTTATTTTTTTTTAGTTCTACATGTGTCATAATACTGTTTGCTTTTACTGCAATAAAATACACATTTGTATTCAGCAAAGTCTCACGTGTAAAACAGTACCCCCTATGTACAGGTTTTATGGTGTTTTGGGAAGTTACAGGGTCAAATATAGCATGTTACATTTGAAATTGAAATTCGCCAGATTTTTTTTTTGTTTTGATATAAATATATTATTATATTTTATATTATCACAATACAGTTAGAATGAAATAACACACATCTATATATTTAATTATTTTTTTAATTATTTTTGTAATTTTATTTTTTACCGTATTTACATATTCATTTTTTTATTATATATTTATATATAACAATATATATATATTTAGTATCAGTCTACGTGTAATTTGATATATATAATTATATAGTAAAATACACCTAGACAGTGTATGTTTGTGTGTGTGTATGTATATGTGTATATATATATATATATATATATATATATATATATATATATATGATCTAAGTATATTATTTTTATTTATTTTTTTTACACTTATTTTAGTACCCCTGCTGGCAATGCCTGAGCCAGCTAACCCGGCCCTGTGATTGTGAGGTCCTCGCAAGGACCTCACTCTCACATGGCCGGGCAGGCCCCCAGGAGGAAGGACGTGCCGCGGGGGGCTCCCTGGGAGTCCCCCCAACCGCGATGTAAGTAACAAAAAAACGGAGGGCGTACTATTACGCCCGGCGGCGTTTAGAGCCGCTTAAAATAGGGCGTAATAGTATGCCCTCTGGTCTTAAAGGGTTAAATATGCATATTTTTTTTGTTATTGTGCGATACTTAAAAACATAACAAAGACTTCTTCCCTAGCCCAGACTTTCTGTGGCTGTCCAATCACAGACTTCCAAATGCAGCCTAATGAGATGTTTTTGCAAAGCATGTGCTCTGGGCAATTTGTCTGCCTCTTTAGTTTATCTCCAGATGGCAATAGGAACAGTTGCCTGATTAACAGCAAAGGGGTGTAGCAAGGTTAATTTATAAAAGTGCCAATTGTTATTGAGAAATATATATATATTTATTACACACTCTTCACACACAAAGCACTTAAGGGAGCTGAAGTGCTTTAGGGGTCTGCAATGTCCATTTAACCACTATTCAACTGTGCATGCCTTTGCCTCATAGCCCAAGTAACACATGCATCCTCAGAATTGTGGACTACCACATGTTTGATTAGGACAGTAGCCGCAGTTGCAGCCATCACCTTTCTTTTCTAAGACACCATTTTGAGTGAAGGAGAACTCTTCAAGTGTGTGAATCTATGTGTTTGTGGCAGGAATTGCCAACACAATGTGTTATTAAATGTATACAGTGGGACCTCGGTTTACGAATTTAATGCGTTCTCAGGGACGTTTCTTATAGCGAAAAATTTGTCAACCGAAACGAGGTTTCCCATAGGAATGCATTGAAAAACAATCCGTTCTGGAGCTCAGAAAAAAGTCAAAATTAACTGGCATGGAAACCAACCCACAATGCAGAACACACAATAAAAGGCATGCAAACAACGAAGCTCAACTCCCTACCTTTCCACTGCTTGAGAAATGCACCAAAAAGTCCCAAAACAACTGCAAACAATTTCCAGAATGGCTCCAAAACTCGATGCAAAAACCGCTCCAACACCTCCACACACGACGCCACATGCTATCCACAGGCTCTAGCATGCAGGGAGCTGTGCTATAAACCTCCCAGGTGCAATGCATCCTGGGGAAACTTGCTTTGTATTGCGAAAAATTTTTGTAAACCGAGGCATTATTTTGAATGGATTTTAATTTGTTAACCGAGGCGTTTGTAAACCGAGGTCCCACTGTACTTGAAGGTAAACATAATTGTCAATGGGAGTACCATTACTGTGGGAAAGGCAATGGTGTTGCAGTAAGCAATTTGCTTTGCTTGGGGCCTGGTGAATAGGATACCTAATCCTGCTAAACGGCCCAGTTTTGTATTGTACTCGGTGGTTAAGAAGCGGGATAGAACAACATAGTTGACATAATCTGGAGCAATATAATCACTTATGATGGGTACCCAAAGCTGCCTTGGGAGGGAATCGCTTGTTTTAGCTTAAGTTTAAATATCTCCTAAGTTAGAAAGTATTGTTATTATTGCTATTTGTTTTTTGTTTTGCTAAGTGTTTTTTTTTTTTTTTTTTTCTTCCTCTTCTAATCTAAATTTAAATGACTGACAATTTAATGTAGTGATACATGCTTCAACTATACTTGTATTTTCAGTTCTCCCGAATGGTTCTGGTTTGGGTTTTAATTTCACGTTTATGAAGAGTTTCTGTCGAAAATGCTTATTTGATTAGAAAAATGTCAGATCCATCCCAAAATTGCCAGGGAAGCCTTAAAATGGAGGGGAAATTCAAAGTTGGGGTTAATTGGGAATGGCTAATATCAGTAGCTATCACAAAAAATATTTTGAAATGGCCCAGCTATTCTGCTCTTCAGTTGACTATGGATTCTTCTAAAGTTAAGTTCTGAAATTTAAAAGGACACATAATTAGTCGAAATTCTCCCGAATTTCAATTCAGACCAAACCAAATGTCCAAGTCTAGTTCAACACATCAGTCTCAAAACTCTTTAAATTTTGCTGTCACCACAATATTGTTTCTAAATACCTTATGCCTGCATGGGAATTCTTGTTTATTGAGTAGAAGCAGCTCATTTAATAATAGGCGATTTCATTTTGGAATATCATCCCTTAATCCATATTATTACTGCGTAGACTGTCGTGTTCTAATAATGTAATACAAAAGCTGCATGATGCTGTTTTCAATTAATCTATTTTGTATCTATAGGTCCTATCTGTTTCCTCCGTGGGAATCGAAACATAGAATAAACATTCTCAACAGAAATGTTATTTGAGATATTTCTCCTAATAACAAAAACAAAGAAAGAGAGAGAGAGAGAGAGAAACAAGTTTTGAGCATATTTTAATGTGGATTGGGCGAATACTGGGAGGCATACATAACGTTGAAATGTTGTATGTTAATCTATAGTGATGTCGCGAACATAAAATTTTCCGTTCGCAAACGCGAACTTCCGCAAATTTTTAGCAAACGGGTGAACCCGGCAAACCGCCATAGACTTCAATTGGCAGGCGAATTTTAAAACCCACAGGGACTCTTTCTGTCCACAATAGTGATGGAAAAGTTGTTTCAAGGGGACTAACACCTGGACTGTGGCATGCCGGAGGGGGATCCATGGCAAAACTCCCATGGAAAATTACATAGTTGATGCAGAATCTGGTTTTAATCCATAAAGGGCATAAATCACCTAACATTCCTAAATTGTTTGGAATAACGTGCTTTAAAACATCAGGTATGATGTTGTATCGATCAGGTAGTGTAAGGGTTACGCCCGCTTCATAGTGACAGACCAAACTCCCCGTTTAACGCACCGCAAACAACCGCAAACAGTCCATTTGCACAACTGCAGACTCCCCATTTGCACAAGGTTGGATACCAAGCTAGCCATGTCCCGTTCCTTGTCCTCACTGATGTCATTGAAAGTCTCTTCCTCCACCCAGCCACGTACAACACCAAGGGTCCCCGAAAGGTGACAACAAGCCCCCTGTATTTTTTTTTTTTTTTTAAATGTACACTACTGTTACACCAGATATGAGTTGCACTGGTTTGACACTGTGCCCTGGCAGGCCCTGAAACGCACACGTGTGAAGGAAACTGACTGCTATTATATTACAGTCAAAAATGATTTTATTTTTTTTTTTAAATGCAAGCTGTTGTGCCCCCAAAATGTTTGTGTGTGGGGGTGCTGGAATTACGTGGGCCAATGGGAGCCTGAATCAACTTTTGGCTCCCACTGCTCCTTTAAGAGCGAGCTTGTGACTTGAGCCGTGCTCCTAGTGCCAGGCGGGCCACGTGACCGATCACTGCGGTCAGTGCACGCGGCTAAGTCAGAAGAGGAGATCAAGCTGCATGCGGCTCGTGTGGAGGCAGGAGTGATCCAGCCACGCGCGGCTCAAGCTTAGGAGCCAGGTCGGTCCCAGGATAAGGTAAATACAGCCACAACCACTTATCCCAATCACACCCCTTTCCTAACGTCCTATCCCATTAAGAGCATATTACCGCGTATTTAATAAAAAAAGACCCCCTACTTCATCCAGGTTACCGATCGATGGTTCGATATTCTGAGCCCTCTTTGATTTACTGTACACGACTATTCGATATTCCCACAAATTTTATATAGCATTTTATGTTTGTTTGAGACCACATTAAAAATATTGGATATCGCTAAAAATCATAATCACTATATACTTTCTCTACAAACCTCTAAAACGAACCAAACTACTCATCCATCCGCTATACCACGTTATCCCACCTAGAACCAGTGCCCAGTTAAAATACTTGACTCTTACTAACCCACACTCAGTCATGCCACACACATTTCACCAATACTCTCACTGAATCCCTCTGACTACGGCTAAATTCATCTTCTACATCAGAACACTACTCCTAAGATTGGGTTTTATCCATGTCTCGGGTCTTTCATTTAGAATAGGGGCAGCTTCGGTCTCCTTCAACACTGACACTCCAGTGCATATTATCAAAAGATTGGGCAGATGGAAATCCTCAGTCTACAACCGATATATTCCTCATCCCGAGAAAGAAATGAGGAAAGCTTTTAAAAGTTTGGCTTTGTAAATTTGATGCAATAAGTGTGTTTTTCTTTAATACCTTTTCACCCTCTTTGCATGAACCCGATTTACATGTATAACTAATATGTTTCTTAACATATATATTATTCACTCACTCACTCACTCTCTGGGCCGGCATAAGACATCATGCTGCCTAGGTCCAACGATAAATGATTATGGGGGATAATGTATAATAAACACAGGTTACTGGCTATGGGGGGGATAATGTGTAATAAACACAGGTTATTGGCTATGGGGGGGGGGGGGTGGTAATGTATAATAAACACAGGTTACTGGCTATGGTGGGGGGGTAATGTATAATAAACACAGGTTACTGGCTATGGGGGGGATAATGTATAATAAACACAGGTTACTGGCTATGGGAGGATAATGTATAATAAGCACAGGTTACTGGCTATGGGGGGGATAATGTATAATAAACACAGGTTACTGGCTATGGGGAGGATAATGTATAATAAACACAGGTTACTGGCTATGGGAGGGATAACATATAATAAACACAGGTTACTGGCTATGGGAGGATAATGTATAATAAACACAGGTTACTGGCTATGGGGGGGATAATGTATAATAAACACAGGTTACTGGCTATGGGAGGGATAATGTATAATAAACACAGGTTACTGGCTATGGGGGGATACTGTATAATAAACACAGGTTACAGGCTATGGGAGGGATAATGTATAATAAACTCAGGTTACTGGCTATGGGGGGGATAATGTATAATAAACACAGGTTACTGGCTATGGGAGGGATTACGTATAAGAAACACAGGTTACTGGCTATGGGAGGATAATGTATAATAAGCACAGGTTACTGGCTATGGGGGGATAATGTATAATAAACACAGGTTACTGGCTATGGGGAGGATAATGTATAATAAACACAGGTTACTGGCTATGGGAGGGATAACGTATAATAAACACAGGTTACTGGCTATGGGAGGATAATGTATAATAAACACAGGTTACTGGCTATGGGGGGGGGATAATGTATAATAAACACAGGTTACTGGCTATGGGAGGGATAATGTATAATAAACACAGGTTACTGGCTATGGGGGGGATACTGTATAATAAACACAGGTTACAGGCTATGGGAGGTATAATGTATAATAAACTCAGGTTACTGGCTATGGGGGGATAATGTATAATAAACACAGGTTACTGGCTATGAGAGGGATAATGTATAATAAACACAGGTTACTGGCTATGGGAGGGATAATGTATAATAAACACAGGTTACTGGCTATGGAGGGGGGATAGTGTATAATAAACACAGGTTACTGGCTATGGGAGGATAATGTATAATAAACACAGGTTACTGGCTATGGGGGGATAATGTATAATAAACACAGGTTACTGGCTATGGGGAGGATAATGTATAATAAACACAGGTTACTGGCTATGGGGGGATAATGTATAATAAACACAGGTTACTGGTTGTGGGGGGATAATGTATAATAAACACAGGTTACTGGCTATGGGGGAGATAATGTATAATAAACACAGGTTACTGGCTATGGGAGGATAATGTATAATAAGCACAGGTTACTGGCTATGGGGGGGATAATGTATAATAAACACAGGTTACTGGCTATGGGGAGGATAATGTATAATAAACACAGGTTACTGGCTATGGGAGGGATAACGTATAATAAACACAGGTTACTGGCTATGGGAGGATAATGTATAATAAACACAGGTTACTGGCTATGGGGGGGGATAATGTATAATAAACACAGGTTACTGGCTATGGGAGGGATAATGTATAATAAACACAGGTTACTGGCTATGGGGGGATACTGTATAATAAACACAGGTTACAGGCTATGGGAGGGATAATGTATAATAAACTCAGGTTACTGGCTATGGGGGGGATAATGTATAATAAACACAGGTTACTGGCTATGGGAGGGATAACGTATAATAAACACAGGTTACTGGCTATGGGAGGATAATGTATAATAAGCACAGGTTACTGGCTATGGGGGGGGATAACGTATAATAAACACAGGTTACTGGCTATGGGAGGGATAATGTATAATAAACACAGGTTACTGGCTATGGGGGGGATACTGTATAATAAACACAGGTTACAGGCTATGGGAGGGATAATGTATAATAAACTCAGGTTACTGGCTATGGGGGGATAATGTATAATAAACACAGGTTACTGGCTATGAGAGGGATAATGTATAATAAACACAGGTTACTGGCTATGGGAGGGATAATGTATAATAAACACAGGTTACTGGCTATGGAGGAGGGATAGTGTATAATAAACACAGGTTACAGGCTATGGGAGGGATAATGTATAATAAACTCAGGTTACTGGCTATGGGGGGGATAATGTATAATAAACACAGGTTACTGGCTATGGGAGGGATAACGTATAATAAACACAGGTTACTGGCTATGGGAGGATAATGTATAATAAGCACAGGTTACTGGCTATGGGGGGATAATGTATAATAAACACAGGTTACTGGCTATGGGGAGGATAATGTATAATAAACACAGGTTACTGGCTATGGGAGGGATAACGTATAATAAACACAGGTTACTGGCTATGGGAGGATAATGTATAATAAACACAGGTTACTGGCTATGGGGGGGGATAATGTATAATAAACACAGGTTACTGGCTATGGGAGGGATAATGTATAATAAACACAGGTTTCTGGCTATGGGGGGGATACTGTATAATAAACACAGGTTACAGGCTATGGGAGGGATAATGTATAATAAACTCAGGTTACTGGCTATGGGGGGATAATGTATAATAAACACAGGTTACTGGCTATGAGAGGGATAATGTATAATAAACACAGGTTACTGGCTATGGGAGGGATAATGTATAATAAACACAGGTTACTGGCTATGAGAGGGATAATGTATAATAAACACAGGTTACTGGCTATGGGAGGGATAATGTATAATAAACACAGGTTACTGGCTATGGAGGGGGGATAGTGTATAATAAACACAGGTTACTGGCTATGGGAGGATAATGTATAGTAAACACAGGTTACTGGCTATGGGGGGATAATGTATAATAAACACAGGTTACTGGCTATGGGGAGGATAATGTATAATAAACACAGGTTACTGGCTATGGGGATATAATGCATAATATACACAGGTTACTGGTTGTGGGGGGATAATGTATAATAAACACAGGTTACTGGCTATGGGAGGATAATGTATAATAAACACAGGTTACTGGCTATGGGAGGATAATGTATAATAAACACAGGCTACTGGCTATGGGAGGATAATGTATAATAAACACAGGCTACTGGCTATGGGGAGGATAATGTGTAATCAACACAGGTTACTGGCTATGGGAGGATAATGTATAATAAACACAGGTTACTGGCTATGGGGGATAATGTATAATAAACACAGGTTACTGGCTATGGGGGGATAATGTATAATAAACACAGGTTACTGGCTATGGAGGATAATGTATGATAAACACAAACACACAAAAAAAAAAGAATGCAGCTTCAGAATTAATATAAATTGTATGCTGTCTTGGAGGTGGGAGGGTCTGGGAGGGAGGGTCTGCTGCTGATTGGCTGGAATGTGTCTGCTGACTGTGAGGTACAGGGTCAAAGTTTACTCAATGTTGACGAATAGGGGGCGGACCGAACATCGCATATGTTTGCCATCCGTGGTGAACGCGAACAAGCTATGTTCGCCAGGAACTATTCACCAGCGAACCGCTCAGGACATCACTATTAATTTATTCAGATTAATAGTGGTCTCAAAACTGAAAAATCTATAGAAATATTTGGGAGATATTGATAGACCAGAAGCTCTCCAATTTGGGTCACAGTTTAGTGAATATATCCTAAATTGTAATCATTAAACTGTGAATTGAAACCGTCCATAATTTCCAATAGTTTAGATTAAAATAATTTTTTTCACCTGTATTTGTCAGTTAATAAGAACCATTTTCACCCAACATTAAAGGGTTTGTTATTTAAATAGTGACTCTCCATATCAAACTGTGGTTCAGAGTATTGTTCATGGCAAACCAGAGACTACATTGTCTTCAATGGTTAAAGGAACACTATAGGGTCAGGAATACAAACGTGTATTCCTGACCCTATAGTGTTAAAAACACTATTTAGCTTCCCCGTGAACCGCTTGCCCACCATAAATAAGTATGTTAGTCACATTTATAAAACCAATGCACTGGCCCATCTCCCGGCCCGCCTCTTTGGCTGATATATCAGAATTGAATATCTCAGACAATCCAATGCAATCCCATCGAAAGCTTTAATTGGCTATTGCGCATGCTCTGCAAAATGCTGCACTAGCCAATCAGCATCTCATCAGAGATGCATTGAATCAATGTATCTCTATGGGGAATGTTTAGCGCCTGCCATGCAGAGTGTGGAGACACTGAATGTCAGTGCTGCACATTGCGCACTACTGACCCAGGATGCACCTCTAGTGGCTGTCTGAGCGACTGACACTGTAGGTGTCCCTAGGGAGTAATGTAAACACTACAACCAAAAAAGGTAGAAGCGCACACACACACCAAGGAGGGTTATTTACCTGGAGTATAACAAATAATAGGTATGTCCTCCTTATATACAGTGAGTAGATTCAATTATAGAGTTCCCTATACAGAAAATATAAACACAGAGAAGGACATAGTGCAACCTGTATATTATATACAATAAAATAGGAAATTCTGAGATGGACTCACTCACACTTTGATGAGCCATTTAGAAGTAGGCTCAGGACTTATGGAGCTTTTATGTCACTTAAATGGGACATACACATTTCTTGTACTCATCAGGCAGGTTCCCCTTGGATCTCAATAGTCATCTATTGTCAGGTTTGGAGTCAGGAGCCAGGAGCCAGGAGCCAAGAGTATCAGGATAGGTGATTTATTAAAAAAATAAGTAATAAAAAACAATATTGCACAACGCGTTTCAACCAACAGTTAGTGGTCTTCCTCAAGTGCTCAGTACTGTATCTTCTTTAAGTATATATAGTGGTGATATACTTGGGTATAGCTGCACCATTCACCTATTTGACCCTCTAGCGCCACCTCTATACTGTTTCTTGTTATTAGTAATGTAAACACTGCCTTTTCTCACCAGACATTAAATATTAAAGGGACACTATAGTCACCTAAATAACTTAAGCTTAATGAAGCAGTTTTGGTGTATAGAACATGCCCCTGCAACCTCACTGCTCAATCCTCTGCCATTTAGGAGTTAAATCCCTTTGTTTATGAACCCTAGTCACACCTCCCTGCATGTGACTTGCACAGCGTTCCATAAACAATTCCTGTAAAGAGAGCCCTATTTAGGCTTTCTTTATTGCAAGTTCTGTTTAATTAAGATTTTCTTATCCCCTGCTATGTTAATAGCTTGCTAGACCCTGCAAGAGCCTCCTGTATGTGATTAAAGTTCAATTTAGAGATTGAGATACAATTATTTAAGGTACATTATATCTGCTTGAAAGTGAAACCAGTTTTTTTTTTCATGCAGGCTCTGTCAATCATAGCCAGGGGAGGTGTGGCTAGGGCTGCACAAACAGAAGCAAAGTGATTTAACTCCTAAATGACAGTGAATTGAGCAGTGAAATTTCAGGGGAATCTATACACTAAAACTGCTTTATTTAGCTAAAGTAATTTAGGTGACTATAGTGTTCCTTTAAGCTGTAGTTTTTCAGGTGACTATAGTGACTCTTTAAGCTGCATAGGCTTGGAGAGCACACAACATTAGGGTGTGTATCTATGAAATTACTTTCCCTGACTATTTGCCTGGATAGATTATATCTATTTCATTTTAATTGTTCACATTGTTTGTGGATGACACGTTTTGTTTAATAAATTGCATAGAATGGGCTCCAAGGCTCATGGATGGCATATCTGATGCCCTTCAGCTCCTGCATGCTGAGGATAATATGAGTTTCTCTCCAGAATAATACTGGCTTACACAGTCATGTTACAGGCTTGCCTGTGATTCTATATTTATGACGTTAGCCATTCATTCTGTAAGAAAATTATAAATGCTAAACATTTTTATTATGATTAATATACTCATTTATCTTTGAGATAAGTTAAGCCAAGTCCAGCCACGCTGTGTGAAGCACTTTAGAAGCTAAATGTGTGTTTGTTTAACATACAGACCAGAAAGTTAAATAGATTTTAATACTGCAATGTAAAAAGAAAAAAAAAAAAGAGAGAAAAACAGGATTATGTTACAAAACTAGATCAACAGAGAACATTCATTATTAAGTTTACCTAACCACATACTGACAGTTTTATATGAAACAAGATGCAACCTACAATCTGTGTTATAACAGGGCCCCCTGAGACTTCACATCCACCATAACATACCATGTCAAAGAGAAGGTGATCTTTGCTATGGTGCCCTAACTGTGTAGAAGCCAATGTCTGTTCTTGTTCTGCCACAGGTCTCTTGAAAGTCTCTGTTGTGAATTTGTGTTGTGTTTAGCCTCTTACTATCACTGTATCACCGTGAGAAACTAGTAACCTAATGTTCACTTTATTACTAAGACGCTGCACACATTCCACAAGGGAACTCTGGGATTTGTACTAGTTAGTACAGCCCTACTGGCTAGAACACCGGTAATTGAGAACTTTTGATAGTTTGAGACCTGTATAATAGGTATGTGAGATGTACATTGATTATGGCTGACAGGCATGGGAAACCAGTTTAAATGAGATTTCATGGTCTGGATTATGATTGGAGGTAGATTTAATGAAGGAAGGCCCTGGTGTAAGACCGTTTTTGAACTCCCTTACCCCCCATAGAGCATGGGTGGGTATGCTTTGCCAGCAGAGAATCCACAATTTGCTTTCAGGATGAA
The DNA here is from genome assembly GCF_036172605.1 of Pelobates fuscus. Lineage (NCBI taxonomy): Eukaryota > Metazoa > Chordata > Amphibia > Anura > Pelobatidae > Pelobates > Pelobates fuscus. The sequence goes on along the minus strand of NC_086323.1, from coordinate 63,423,902 downwards.
TGTAGGCATATTTCTGTATGGATTATGTGTGTATTGTTGGTGTTTCATGCCTCCCAACAGTCCTGATTTTCTGGTTCTGTTCTGCAGTTCCAGATCCCAAGATGTCCCAATTACCATTACGCGAGCATACATTGCATCACTCACATATGGATGCACACATACAGATGCCCAATCCTGACACACAGCTAGAAACAGATACAAAGAGCTCACTGGAGTCCAAGGACTGCTGTGTCACCGGCACAGTGGGTTTAAATATATTCCATCAGAAAAGGGAAGATAAGTCAGAAATAGTAATAATAGGATCCAGAAAAGAAGGCAAATGGTTGTGTATTAACAGTATGCAGTATTTATATAAATTAAATGATCAGGACACAATATTTCCAGTTGCCCAAGAGGCAATTGGCAAGTGGAGATTTAGTCATGTTGCCTCCTACTGCCAGCGAGGATACTCAGTGAAGTTTGGAAGGGATTGGGCAGCTGCATGCTTTCAAAATAGGGAAGATTCTATACACCTGTAAGCTCCACCTGTCCTCCTATTCCATCTCCCTGGCAGCTATAATCGTAGCTCGACTATTTTACTCTAAAGTCTGCCTGCACTATGATTTCAGTTTTCTATAATTCTGAGTTTAGTGACACTGGTACAGTGGGCTGACTGAAAGCGCAACACAAATGCCTCGTTTCCACTGAGCGTTATGGTTCGGGTCAGTACGCTTCGGAAGGGTTAGAATAGTCCAGCATATTCAGATGAGTGCTTCCACTGCAAGTCGGACCGCCAGGGGGCATGCGGGATTTAGACCAAATGCCTAGCGTGCCATTTGTCGTGAGCATTGACGTTTTCCTGTCCGCCAATCAATGGATTGTATAATGTGACGCCAGTAGCTCCGCCCTAACCTTACCGTACCATTTCCTATGGACCCACATCTGAAGGGGGCCCAGGAATGGTGTGGTTTGGTTCCGTTGTATGGGCCACTTACATAATGGAAACACTCAAAAGAACGTACCGAACCGTACCGTTCAGTGGAAACGGGGCATAACTGGTGCTGAGCCTGGGCCAGAACAAATATGGGGGCAAACAAGTGGTTGTTGATACATGGCTCACAATTTCAAAGGATGTAGAGCTGTGTGCTTTGGCCGTGTCTTGGGGACAAATGGCAAGACTCCTACTGTTTTTACCTCTGGACCTGCTTATTATTATTATTATTATTGCCATTTATATAGCGCCAACAGATTCCGTAGCGCTTTACAATATTATGAGAGGGGATTTAACTATAAATATGACAATTACAAATAATTACAGGAACAATAGGTTGAAGAGGACCCTGCTCAATCGAGCTTACATTCTATAGGAGGTGGGGTGTAAAACACATTAGGACAGGAATTTGAAATCAAATAAGGTGGGCTGCCCTTTAGGAGAGGGCAAGAGACAGGTATGTGAGGTAGGGGTTAGTCTTGGAGGCCATAAGCTTTCCTAAAGAGATGGGTTTTAAGGCACTTCTTAAAAGATGCAAGACTAGGGGAGAGTCTGATGGCGGTAGGCAGGCTATTCCATAGGAATGGAGCCGCCCCCGAGAAGTCCTGCAAGCGCGAGTTGGCCGTACGAGTGCGGACAACGGACAGGAGGTGGTCACGGGCAGAGCGGAGAGACCGAGAAGGGACATACCTATGGATCTGTGAGGAGATATAAGAGGGGCTAGAGTTGTTCAGTGCTTTATAGGTGTGAGTTAGTACCTTGAATTGACTCCTATAGCATACAGGAAGCCAATGTAAGGACTGGCAGAGGGGTGAGGTGTGAGAGAAACGACTAGAGAGGAAAATCAATCTAGCAGCAGCGTTCATTACGGACTGTAGGGGTGCAGTACGGCTATTGGGAAGACCAATCAGGAGAGGGTTACAATAATCCATGCGGGAAATTACTAGAGCATGGACAAGCTCCTTGGTAGTATCTGGTGCAAGAAAGGGGCGGATGCGGGCTATGTTTTTAAGATGGAATCTACAGGATTTGGCAACATGCTGGATGTGAGGCTCAAAGGTGAGACCAGAGTCAAGTATGACGCCAAGACAGCACGCTTGCAAGGATGGACTGATGTTGGTACCACAAACTTGAAGGGAGAGCGAAAGAGGAGGATCAGTATTAGGAGGAGGAAAGACAAGGAGCTCAGTTTTTGAGAGATTGAGTTTCAGAAAGCGGGAGGACATCCAGTCAGAGATGGAAGAAAGGCAAGCAGTGACACGGGGGAGAGGTCCGGGGAGGAGAGATATAGCTGGGTGTCATCAGCGTACAGGTGGTAGTGGAATCCAAAAGAGGTAATAAGTTTGCCAAGAGAGGCAGTATAAAGAGAAAATAGAAGGGGACCAAGGACGGAGCCTTGGGGGACTCCCAGGGCCGGACTGGCCCACCGGGATACCGGGAAATTTCCCGGTGGGCCGCGGCATCTGGGGGCTGCGCAGGTATGTGCCACCGGGTGGCCGGTCCGGTGGCACACTTAGAGGTGGCCGGCCGTGTTCCACGCTGGAGCAGCCGGGCCGCAGCCTCGCCAGCACTCTTAATGCTGAGGACTGAAGGAGGAGGGAGCATGTCTCTCTACCATGCTCCCTCGCGGTTCCCACAATTCACAGCAGCTGCTGTGCTGTGAATTGTGGGAACCGCAAGGGAGCATGGTAGAGAGACATGCTCCCTCCTCCTTCAGTCCTCAGCATTAAGAGTGCCGCCGGACCGGCGAGGCTGCAGCCCGGCAGCTCTAGCGTGGAACACGGCCGGCCCCCCTGGAGAAAGGTGAGAAAGAGACACAGAAAGAGAGAGAGAAAGAGACACAGAAAGAGAGAGAGAGAGAGACACACAGAAAGAGAGAGAGAGAGACACACAGAAAGAGAGAGAGAGAAAGAGACACAGAAAGAGAGAGAGAAAGAGAGAGAGAAGGAGACACAGAAAGAGAGAGAGAAGGAGACACAGAAAGAGAGAGAGAAAGAGACACAGAAAGAGAGAGAAAGAGACACAGAAAGAGAGAGAGAAAGAGACACAGAAAGAGAGAGAGAAAGAGACACAAGAGAGAAAGAGACACAGAAAGAGAGAGAGAAAGAGACACAGAAAGAGAGAGAAAGAGACACAGAAAGAGAGAAAGAGACACAGAAAGAGAGAGACACAGAAAGAGACACAGAAAGAGAGAGAAAGAGACACATAAAGAGAGAGAGAGACACAGAAAGAGACACAGAAAGAGAGAGAGAAAGAGACACAGAAAGAGAGAGAGAAAGAGACACAGAAAGAGACACAATAGAGAAAGAGACACAAGAGAGAAAGAGACACAGAAAGAGAGAGAGAAGGAGACACAGAAAGAGAGAGAGAAAGAGACACAAGAGAGAAAGAGACACAGAAAGAGAGAGAAAGAGACACAGAAAGAGAGAGAGAAAGAGACACAAAAAGAGAGAGAAAGAGACACAAGAGAGAAAGAGACACAAGAGAGAAAGAGACACAGAAAGAGACAGAGAAAGAGACACAGAAAGAGAGAGAAAGAGACACATAAAGAGAGAGAGGGAGACACAGAAAGAGACACAGAAAGAGAGAGAGAAAGAGACACAGAAAGAGAGAGAGAAAGAGACACAGAAAGAGAGAGAGAAAGAGACACAGAAAGAGAGAGACACAGAAAGAGAGAGAGAAAGAGACACAGAAAGAGAGAGAGAAAGAGACACAGAAAGAGAGAGACACAGAAAGAGAGAGAGAAGGAGACACAGAAAGAGAGAGAGAAAGAGACACAGAAAGAGAGAGAAAGAGACACAGAAAGAGAGCGAGAAAGAGACACAGAAAGAGAGAGAGAAAGATACACAAGAGAGAAAGAGACACAGAAAGAGAGAGAGAAAGAGACACAGAAAGAGAGAGAAAGAGACACAGAAAGACAGAAAGAGAGAAAGAGACACAGAAAGAGAGAGACATAAAGAGAGAGAGAAAGAGACACAGAAAGAGAGAGAAAGAGACATAAAGAGAGAGAGAGACACAGTAAGAGACACAGAAAGAGAGAGAGAAAGAGACACAGAAAGAGAGAGAGAAAGAGACACAGAAAGAGACAATAGAGAAAGAGACACAGAAAGAGAGAAAGAGACACAGAGAGAGAAAGAGACACAAGAGAGAAAGAGACACAGAAAGAGAGAGAGAAAGAGACATGAGAGAGAGAGAGAAAGAGACACAAGAGAGAGAGAGAAAGAGAGAGATATATGAGATATATATATATAAATAATTATGCCTTTAATATTTACACATATATTAATGTACATTTATATATGCATAATACACAGAGAAATGTAATTGATATGTACTATATGTAATGAGCAGATATTGGCCGAGTCTTGTTGCTAGGTGCATACTCCAGCACAATAACATATTTAAAGTGAAGATCGCACCCACAGGACTTCAAAATAAACAAGAGAACGTCAATTTTTCACAGTTGTGCCCTACATACATTCACCATTTCAGTCCCATTACCAAGCTTCCCTTAATATGTCATGGTAGTTGGACTGAAACATTGATTACATGCAAAGGCATGTCTGCTTAAAATAAATCTGCACTCTTGTTTTTTTTTTAAGCTTATATGTGCTTTTTTTCCACGTTGGAGTAATAATTTTTTATTTTAAGTTATCTTTTCTAACTGTATCTGCACACTATGCTGGCGCAACGCATTATGGGGCTGGTAAATATTTTTTTTCCAGGGCTGCTTTTAATTCCCAGTCCGGCCCTGGGGACTCCAACCGAGACAGGGCAAGGGGAGGAGGTATCATTAGAAAAGGAGACACTGAATGAGCGTTGGGAGAGATAAGAGGAAAACCACGAGAGGATAGAGTCACAGAGACCAAGTGATTGAAGAGTTTGAAGAAGGAGAGCATGATCAAGGGTGTCAAAGGCCGCTGAGAGGTCAAGAAGAATTAGTATGGAGTAGTGGCCTTTGGATTTAGCTGCGATTAGGTCGTTAGTAACTTTGATAAGGGCAGTCTCTGTAGAGTGGAGAGGGCGGAAGCCAGATTGAAGGGGGTCAAGGAGAGAGTTGGAATTGAGGAAATGAGACACACGGGTAAAGACAAGTCTTTCCAGAAGCTTTGAGGAAAAAGGGAGCAGGGATATGGGACGGTAGTTAGAGAGGGTGGATGGGTCGAGGGATGTTTTTTTTAGTATAGGTACTACAGTGGCATGTTTAAGGTCAGCAGGGACGATGTCAGAAGAGAGCGAGCAGTTGAAGATGTGTGTTAGAGAAGGCACGAGACAAGTGCCTTCTCTAACACACAAGCTTATCAAACTGAGGTGCTTTTTGTAGTTGATTGTCTTGGGGTCCCCAATGGCATGTAGTATTGGTAAGTCTCATGGTGGAGCAGTATCGGAAACTTGACTGTGAGTTGACTGTTACTGTGGAGAAGGCATATACATTGGCAATTGAGTCATTGCAGCATGGAGCTGCCATCTTAGAGTATTTGATGAAAAACTCATATGTTGCTGGCAGTCATTTTTGAGAGCAGACTGATGACTTTTTTATTTACTAAATTGTACTACAATGCAATGGATGGAGGCATAGTTCACAAAGTAGTTCTTGGAGATGCCAGTAAGAGAAAGGCAAGCTTGCAAAAAGATAAACCGTTTCTAAAATGCCCTAGTTAAAAATTTTTACCATACTTTTATTTTGTTGATTTACAGGTTATACCCAATATGATCAAACAAAATGTCATAACAGTTCCTTAATCCCTTATGTGCTCCTTCCATCGTCTGCATTATGCATCACTTTATGATGAGTGATGTATTATGATTATTGAACATATCAGACAATTTTGGGATAGTATTGTCTAATGAAACATATATTTTGAGGGGTTGATTTTTTTCCTGGTCATTGACTGACAATTTGAACTGAAACTTACCGGTGTGTGCAGGATCTTGAGATGTACAACAGTGAAGCTTGTGATGGGACATATGAAGATTGTGGGGACTCATGGGGTACTCTATGGACATTAATTAAAGGCATACTTCATGCACCATAACCACTTCAGTACACACAGAGATATTTAGGCTAGCTGCTGGAGGTGTAACTCCACCTCTGGAAGCGTCATTAGCTAATGTCAATTCTGTGCTTATTCCTTGTACATTCTTTTTTCATTGGCAGAGAGTGCTCAGCTGATGCCCTTAGCCAATGAATGACCAGCAGGATTGGCACCCAGAAGCCAATTGTGTTTCAGCTTATGAAAAAAAATAATATATTTTCCAGCACAACCTGACATTGAGGGAAACTCCATGGGACCAAGGTTAGAGGCAAACTGTTACAAAGCAGTCTACTCCAGAACCAGGATACTCCTAGCAGACTGTAGTGGCTATGGTTGTCAGAGTAACCTTTCAAATATCTTCCATCAATCTAGTATGTCTAGGCCAGGGAATGGGAAATGTGGTGTGGGAAACTGGATAGTTCCTTTATAAATTTTCCTTTTATATGCTTCATAGTTGTCTAAAAAAACATGCACAAAATGCATAATTTTTTTTGTGGTCAATGAACTCCACGAAGCAATAAATCAAGAACACATGACTTAATGTAATATATTACTCAGGGGATTTATAGGAATTATGCATCTCTGCTGTGGAAATGAGTTGCTACCACAAAATTAAAGGTGAACTCTTACGTCCCAGGATTCAGTATTCTGTTCAATTATCACCTATACTGAAAAAATATGTTTTTGTAAGATCTAAGTAAATTTAAATGTTTACATTGAGGGATTATAGAAAATGGGGGGAGAGAATGACAATTTTGGACTCTCACCTGAAAATGTTCGAATTCATAAATGTTATGTTCTCTATGGATGAACATGTGGTTGCCCTCTAGATCAGATATTTTTGGAGTACCGGGGGGGGGGGGGGGGGTTGCACCCCTCTCAAACCAATGCCATTAAATAGTTGTAACGTGGGACACTAAAAAATAAGTCAACGTGGGACCTTATTTCTGATTGCTTATATTTTTCACAGTTACTCCAGGTGTGTATGTGGGATAGGGGGTGGGGGGTAGGGGTTCTTAGCCTCCAGATGTGAGACTCTTTAGCCCTTGATCTCTAAAGATGTTGGAGTGAGCAGGAGGATATTAAAGGGACACTCCCCTGCCAAAATACAATATAAATACAATCACTGTGTAGTAGATGTCATCATGTCATGTCATAATTTAATTATGCATTTTTTAATTGGAGTTATATTTAAAAACAGCTTGCAAAAACGGCAGACCTCTTGCCAGCTGCCTTTGCAAGCTATCCATTTTTAACAGCGCCCAGACTTTATGTGATGATTCAATCACAGACTTTCCAATGCAACTTGCTCTGGGCAATTGCTGTCTCTTGAGTTCAGTGCAAATAAGCTAACCAAACCAGGAAGTAACATGATCTGTTATCTGCTTGAAAAGCCAGGGGGTGTAACCAGGTTAATTTATAAAAGTGTCAATTTCTATTGAAATCTGCACTATTTCCAAAATTAAAAAAAGAGGACACACTCTACACACATAAAGATTTTCAGCAAGCTAGAGTGATTTAGGGGTCTGGTCTGGAGTGTCCCTTTAACATTTTTGTTTTTTTTTAATTCTATTTAAATGAGGAAGCTATGTCTCAGTGATTGACATAAAAAGTATGGTCACTGATATTGTGCTCCAACTAAGAGAGTAGTGCTCCCCAGCTGACTGTTAAGATGTGCTGGTGTGCTGGTAAACAGAACTTTATCAGTTTGGTAGAGTAACAGAATATTATTGAATGCCCGGCTGTGCAGCAGATTCATTTGCAACCTAAAGAGCATTAACAGCACAGCATTCCTGGATAGAGAGGAGGGTACTTAATATAGATATCTCATGGCATATTCCCATATCTCTGCTAAGATGGTGGTTATGATTTACTTTGGGCTCAAGCCAAAGGTATTTCTGGAACCTAGCTACGCTCCTGTCTGATACCTGATGTTTTTTTTCCTCTTGGGATGCATTGACTCCAAATTATCCATTAGACATAAACCTAAAGGATTTAAATAATCACCTACAACACCAAATGATGAAAACAGGAAGATCTTTGTTTATATAACATAGTCCTGAAAATCCCCTTCTAAAATCACATAAGGGACAAAGACCAGCTAATACAATGTACGGTAATCACAATGGCGGTTTGTTTAGAAACTCACCATAAGCAATGTTTTGCATGAAGAAATAAAATAAAAATAATAGCTCAGAATTTGGCTTTAGTCATTAACGGAACATGTTAACATTAGGAATACCAAACACAATAGTGTTCTCTTTATATTTATATTCATGCCTACCCCCTCCTCCCCTCCTGTGTCGTGGCTCACTTGGTGCTGTCACTTGCTTTTCCTCTGGTGATGTTGTCCCACAGGGTTCACTCCCTTGACTTCTTGTCCAATTAAATTGTTCTCATAGAGGAGCATTGGGGAGGATGAGCACATGCTCGGAGAGCACTCCACTCATCCACTTAAATGTTTCTCATTGGGAAGCATTGAATCTAATGCTTCCCTATGATAAGTATATGATGACATCAACATAGATTGTTGCATAATCAATTCAAACTTACAGGAAGACTGTAACTAGAGGTGTGTTTAGCCATGCAATCATAACATTGCTATTTGAGATAGCATTACAAAAATGATAGGGGCACTGCATCCAGACCATTGAGATAGTCTTGGGTGCCTTTGGTGTTTTGTGCACACCCATCCCTAATCTTGGTGAATTGAAAGATTATTTGAACAGGTTAAAGCAGCACTGTCATGCTGAATTTACCTTTCTCTAATCGCTTCCTTTTCTCTCCCTCTCTCAGGATCTGTTCTTCATTTCTTCTTGTCGGCTCTAGTTTTCTTTAAAACATAAGATAAAGTATGGACTATTTTGTATTATGTATATTTCCTATGCCTGACCAGCAAAGGAGCAAAGTGTGCTCCATTTCCTGTAGTCAGAGCAATTCCCCACAATTCTCACCTTTCCTCCGTGATCTTACAATGCCTCCTTTTGCTATTCCCGAACGTCCTGTCATTTAGACAGAACGTCGGCGAAACTACCTAATTTCACCCTAACAGAATGAGAACAGTTTGTTCATTCATGTTAGGACAACGTTCAGTACTTCTAGGTCAGTTCGAAATTTCATTAGAATGAATGAAATTCCGATCCGATCTGTGCTGCGGATTAGGGAGCTATCTACTAAAATGCTGAAAGACCATACTTAGTATTAGTAATTAATCTGCCCCTACTCGCTATATACAAGTAGGGGCATGTCTAGTAAACAGTGAGCACTGTTGTAAAAAATAAAAGCCCCATTTTAGGGCATCTCTTAACTAGTGTTGGGGGGGATTGGATTCCAAGCCAAGCAATAAGAGTGCTCTGATAGGTCAATTTTGGCAGCATAGCGAGTAGGGGCATTTGGGAGATTTCAATGGGGGGCTTAGGAAGTGGCGGGGGAGCACAGCTCCCTGCCGCTTCTATCTTTACATATTACAAGGAGGGAGCTGTGCGCCGGTAGCTCCTTCCTTGTATGAAACTGAATGCACGAACGAACACCGATGGTGTTTGTTTGTTCGTCTGAAATTTATATTCATCAAATATGAAATGAAATTCCTGTTTTATTTTTGGAATATAGCGAATGCCCAAGTGTTTAACTGGGCATGCACGGGAATTTCACAGCGCTATCTATTGTGGGCAGATGATGTGCCCCACAGGGATCTGTATCGGGGCACGAAATGAAGATATAAATAGGTAATATGGGGGGCCTAAGGGGCATTTGGGGGGGATTAAGGGAGCAATTAGAGGTAGTGGAGTCGGGGAGCGGGGGTTAAAAAAAATACTATTTCTGGCTATGACAGTGATGCTTTAACACACAGTTCTGTAAAAGCAGAGAGATAATTGGCTTTACACAGATAATTCAGATAAATAAGCCAATAATATATATTGTTATAACCAAATCTAGCATAAATAAGTATTGTTTTTCATAAACCCAAGTTACTGGCAAGTGAATGAGTCACGTATAGTCAATCCTGAATTACAAAGCCACAATTATTCACACATGGTAGCTAAGGGATGGGCAGAGGGAAGAGGTTGACAATGTCACCGTTCAGCTGTATGATATCATTCTAGGAAGTGCCTTTTATGGTTATATTGTCACCAATGCTCATACGAACTCTCTGGTCAGTCCTAGGAAGACATGGGACACAGATAACCCATCCCCAGCCTTTCATTTAATTAATTCTCATTATAGTATGCTCTTACCATTCTTTCATCTGAGGAGACCAACAAATAAGCTTGCCTCGTTGAGTTTCTCTTGTCTCAACTACTGACTATGAAAAAGGGTAGGTGTTACCTCTCACCAAAATATCTAGAGCAGAACATTGTGTGAGAACCCCTATTCCTCAACCACAAAATTAATAATGCAAATATAGAAAAGCTTAGTTTACTATGCAGGCAAACGTAAAAGAAAATTCCAGCGTTACGCTATTTTTTTATGTTATTGGCGACAAAAAGACCGGGGGATTCTCCCCAAAGCCACATTTTAAGGACCTTTCCTATTTTCAACACTAAACCCTACCATGTTTTATAATGCACATGAGGACAATAAAAAGAGTATTTTATTAACCTATATTTATAAACCCCACATCACCTTGCAGCCATAGTATGAACCCCAAACTTGGAGAATTAAACCTGTACCCACTGCCTTAAAACTCTGTACCACCTGTAAAGCTCCCACATGGTGCTGTTTAATTAATTATAAATATGGTGTATTAAAGTGGTATTGCCACAAATGATGTATTTAAAGGTGTTATTTCTCTCCCATTATTACATAGAACTAGGAGACATTTTACCCAGTGCTCTTCAGGACCCCTCTCAGGGATCCAGCTAGCCTAGCAATGCCCCTGCAACTGTTCACTATTTTAATGTGCAGTTAGTTATACCAGGAGCTAGTGGAAATTAAAGGAAAATTATAGTGCCAGGAAAACTAACTGGTTTTTCTGGTACTATATCTTCCTCCTCTGTCAAGGCCCCCTCTCCCTTGGGGTGCCTGGGTCCAACACATATGGACCTAATGCTTTCTTATGGGGATTCCATTGTTGCTAGATGAGGAGTTAACCCTAGCAGTAAATTATTGCACTTTAAAAAACTGCAATATTACATGCTCAGGGTTAAGGGTGATGGGAGTTTGCACCCAATGAGCTGAAGTAGTCTGGTTGCCTATAGTGTCCTTTTAACCAGGTAATTGCAAATATATGCCATATTAGTTGCATTTGAAAGATTCTTAAGCTCAGCTTCTTTTCCAAGTTGACTATTTTGGGCAAAGGTTTTTAGTTTTTTAGTTTTTACAAATACTCATTTCTAGGTGTCAAGGGAATATCACAAGTCCTTAGTTCTCCTCAATATTTCTGTGTCTGTGTATGTGAGTTTGTAGCATGTGTTTGGGAATTGACATTGAGCCAAGTCCCAGCCAGTCAATTTGTAATAAGCCACAAAGAGTGGGCGGTTTGGGATTTCAGGTGGGCGGTGGTGGGTTATGCAGAAAACGTGGACCAAGGCTGACAGGGAAGATCCTTTAATCTCCCCTGCCGGCCCATGCAGAGCGATCCTTGCTGTAAGCCCTCTCAGGCTGGCGAGGAAATCAAAGATCTCCCTCATAGGCCCGCTGGCACTTGGTTCCAGCAGAGGGAGATACAGCTCTCATGCAGTGCTGTGCTCGCAGGAGGACAAGAGAGTCAGCCTGCAGCCAGAGTAGCTGCAGGCTAACGTGAACATGCCACCACTGGACCACCAGGATTTGCAGCATTATGTCTACCCACCCTCCTCACTCACTCACACACTGCACCCCTCACACAAACACACACAATCCACCCTTCTCGCACACAGCACCCTTCACCCTTCACACACACACACACACACACACACACACCGCACCCCTTACACAAGCTGCACCTTAGAAAGACACACAGCACCCCTCACCCACACAGAGCACCTCTTATACAAACAGCACCTGTCACACTTACTAGACCCTTCACTCACACACACACACACACACACACACACACAGCACCTCACAGACACACATAGAAAAAAAAAGGAAAAAAATAGATACATAGTTACATAGCTGAAAAGAGACTTGGTCCATCAAGTTCAGCCTTCCTCACATATGTTTTTGCTGTTGATCCAAAAGAAGGCAAAAGAACCTAGTCTGAAGCGCTTCTAATTTTGCAACAAACTAGGAAAAAAATTCCTTCTTGACCCCAAAATAGCAGTCAGATGTCTCCTTGGATCAAGCAGCTATTACCCCACTAATTAGAAATTATATCCCTGTATGTTATGTTTTTGCAAGTATTTATCCAATTAGTATTTATCCAATTGCAGTTTAAACATCTGTATAGACTCTGACCACTTCTTCAAGCAGAGAATTCCATATCCTTATTGCTCTTACTGTAAAAAAACCTTTTCTTTGCCTTACATGAAATCTCCTTTCTTCCAGCCTAAATACATTTAAGTAATTATTATTATTATTATTTTTTTTAAACCCTCCTTTCTAAAAATGAGTTACTGCTGAACTGGTGGGCGGTAAGGGAATTTTACCATCAACAAAGATACAAAAGTGGGTGGTAGGTACCGTATATACTCGAGTATAAGTCGACCCGAATATAAGTCGAGACCCCTAATTTTACCCCAAAAAACTGGGAAAACTTATTGACTCGAGTATAGGACTAGGGTGGGAAATGCAGCAGCTACTGGTAAATTTCTAAATAAAATTAGATCCCCCAAAATTTATATTAATTGAATATTTATTTACAGTGTGTGTATATAAGGCAGTGTGTATATAATTAATGCAGTGTGTGTGTATGAATGCAGTGTGTGTGTGTGTATGAGTGCAGTGTGTGTGTGTGATGCACTGTGTGTATGTGATGCAGAGCCTTGGTGGGGGTCGGCATTTTTAATATTTTTTTATATTATTTTTGTTTTAATATTTTTTTGTTTTATATTATTATTATTATTTTAATTTTTTTATATTATTATTATTTTTATTATTATTTTTTTTATATATATTATTACAATTTTTATGTTATTTTTTCGTCTCCTCTCCCTGCTTGTTAGCTGGCCAGGGAGGGGGGCTCTCATTCCCTGGTGGTCCAGTGGCATTGGCTGTTCAGTGGAGGGGGCTGGCAGGAAGCATTTACTTACCTTTCCTGCAGCTCCTATCAGCTCCCTTCTCTCTCCTCCGGTCCGGTCAGCTCCCTCCGCAAGTCTCGCAGTGTGAGTGCCGCGTGGAGCTCTGACCCCGCGGCTCTCGCAAGACTTGCAGAGGGAGCTGACCGGACCGGAGGAGAGAGAAGGGAGCTGACAGGAGCTGCAGGAATGGTAAGTAACAGCTCTCTGCCAGCCCCCAACAGGACCGCCAGGCTTGTAATGAGCCCGGCGGTCCTGGTCTGTATTAAAAAATGTGCCGAAAAACTTGTCTTATACTCAAGTATATACGGTATTAAAAGGTTGACTACCCCTGCTATAGATGTTGCTATAATAACAGGAGTTTACATACTGTTCATCTATAACTTATTTGACATTTTCCCAACTTTTGGCAAGAGAGCTTAAACTTGTGTTTATGGTACATGGATAAAAAGATTATGAATATACTTTCCTATTTCAAACAAACTTGTGATTACGACTCTAGGGGATTCAGATTTCAAAATTCAGCCTCGAGCATGTCTAATAACTTGTCTAATGTTTGGGTGTAAATGCAAATATTTATCTCAACTGAGACTTTGTGCACCAGAGAGTTATGGTAAATTGGGAAAAAATACAAGCCATGAATACAATTAATTTACCAAACATTGTGACTTGAAAACCACATTCTGAACAAAAAAATCTATCTCAGCTGCTGTCACATTTTTTTCAATGCGGTATTCAATTCACTACAATATAAATATAATTACCTTCACTACACCTACGCTCATGTTTACCCTCTGCAAAAACTCCACTAACTTTTTTATCAGTTGTCAGTTAAATTCTTTCCTCTCCCCACTCACATTCTGAAATACACAAACTTGTCTTTCCATTCTATCCATTTTAATATCTCTTATTACTGTAGGCACCCAGACCACTTCAGCTAATTGAAGTGGTCTGGGTGCTGTGACCCTTTTGTAAAACATTGCAGTTCCAGAGAAGTGCAATGTTTACATTGCAGCAGTAAGTCTGCCCTCTGTGGCTGTCTAACAGACAGCCACTAGAGGTCTTCCGGAATCCACACAAACCTTTGAATAATGCTTTCCTAATGTGCACACAGTCATTGCCGCTCATGCGCATTAGGAGCAAGAGTGAAGCCTGACCCAGTGCTGAGGGACATCGGCACTGGATTCAGGCAAGTGGCTGAAGGTGTTCTAATGACCTTAAGCCCCGCGGAAGGGGGGGCATGAGGGAGGGCACTGTAGGGACCTATAGTGCCAGGAAAACTGGTTTGTTTTCCTGGCAATATATGATCCCTTTAAGAACAGAGATTACACAATATACTATAAGATAACACAGAATTAGTTTGTCAGAGACAAGAAGGGGAGAAGAAAATATCTATATTGAACAGTATGAGTTTAACATGAGTTGCTGAACTTAGCTTCGGTCACTAGCACTGGTTGTGTGGGTAGTGCCACTGCCAGGGTATTTGCAGGGTAGGTTGTCGCTTGTGGAGCTGTTTTACCCTGAGGGAGTCCTCTCTTCTCCGGCAGGGTGTATCTCTGCCCTTCCTCCTGTGGCTGAGGTGGATGAGGTGGGGAGACTTTTGTTTGTTCCTGTAGTTTGTGCCAGAAGACTTGGAATATTTCATCCAAACGCTGCATGGTATGTGTGACAGCACTGTGTGGGGGCTGCCATGATAGGCCAAGGCCCCGTAAAGCAGTTTGGATTGCATCCACCATTTTGTAGGATTGTGTCATGTGAGGAGCAACCTGGATACAGAGGAAGGAAGGTTGTATGTGCCACCATACAAGCTCAGCTGGCTTTCAGTGGGAATTGGGATGACCCACGCCGGTCAAGGGGAAGGGGTGGGGGGGCTAGAAGTATTGTGGGACCACACCGAGGTGTAGCGCAGGAGGATTGACTGCCTCTTCTCGACTCTGTCCCCAGCAGGCCGCAGTGATGATCCTCGGGCTCCCAGTGGAGCTATGAACCGATTGACAGCTCCAAATGCTGTCCGGAGATCCCCGACTCAGATGGTGCACAGTTGGCAGATATTATGGATTGTTGGCTGGGTTAAACATCCTCAAAACAGCCATAAACTCAGGAGGTCATGCACAACACGTCTGAGCCGCATGAAGGTCAGGCTTCACCTCGTCTATTAGTTTTTATTTCCTCTGAAATTCTAATATTTTCACTTTGGGAATACAATTCCAGATGCCTCCAATGCCAGCAAATACAATATTATGTTGCTATTATTATTCCCTGTGTAAATGTATTATCCCTATTTTGGTACCCTGATTCGGCATTCCCATATTTCAGGTTACCGAATTGGGAAGGGGGCTGTGTAGTAGATAGCTCCCTTATTTGGTATATTATATTGATTAGACATGTGCATTTGTTATCGGACGAATATGATTTCATCCGAATTTTTATTATTTATTAAACTTATTCTTTTACTATAACATAAACGAAAGTCCTACATACTAATTATATAGGAAATGAAAGGGCAAATGCCGAATGCATTACGTTTTCGTTTCAGTTCTTTCGTTTAATAGACTCCGTGCTGCAGAGAATTAACCCCCACAGCACTGAGGAGAAACAAAAAAACCTGGATCTCCCTGAAGCAGGAGACTTAACCCATGCGTGATTTAACCTCCCTTTTTGCATTTAGGAGTACTTCATATGAACAATATCCATTCGTCTTCTGAACGAGGACCACCTCCGTACCCCATTAGAATGTCCACACCATCAACTTTAGTGCAAAACCGTAAAGGAAGTAATTGAATGCTACCCCTGGGTGGCCACCATTTTGTATAACCGAACGCACGTGGTTGACGATTCCACCGAACAGTGCCAGGATGTAAAGAAATGAATGCAGACGGGGATGATAGTTCAGCAGGGTTTGCGCTGCCTGCGTTTGTGTGAACAAGATGGCCGCCACCACGTGTTCGGCCATATGAACGGCGGCCACCCAGCCAACCACTTAGAACACTGAGGTGTGAATCGCTATTGAGGTCTTAACAGGGGTGAACGAGGTTTATAAGCATTTAGGTGGTCTGGGTATTTTGTGGTTTTGCTGCGCATGGGCAGTGTTATTTTCCTCCTAATGAACGAAAACAAATACATTTTTACCGAATTTGGAATTTGGAATAGAAAAATGAAATTTTTATTTTGTACGAATTCATTCGTACGAAACGAAAATTTCACTGGTGCAGATGTCTAATATTGATAGTGATATGAAATAAAGAAACTACTAAACAGTTTTCTCCCTAATAAGGTACCAAATCAATATGGCAATCCCATATAAACACACCAAATTAGGAAGCTATCTACTAAACAGCTGAAAAAAGAAAAAAAAAATTCCCCTAAATGAAAATGGTGACTATAGTGTCACTTTAAGGGTGCCAACTGCGGGGGCAGTTTAGTAGATAATTCCCTAACTTGGTATCCTAACTTGATAGTTAATGTTTCCACAACCATCCCAGAGTTCCCAGCTTGACATGCAAATGAGCACAAACAGATACTATTGAGTTTCAGACTTGGCGATAGCTATAGACGCTGTTGTAAAGACTTTTTTTTTTTTTTTTTTTTTTTTTAAACCAAAGTATGGGCTGTGATCAACAAAGAACAGTGTAACACAATGCCTGTCTGTGCTCATTTGCATATCTAGCTGGTGAACTCTGCGATAGTTGTGCAAACAGGATTTCTCGAATTTCTATCTCTAAGAATGACTTTTCAAACGACAACGTGAGATATGAAGGTGTATGAACAGTATTTTTTTATATCAAAGAGAGAGTCCTTCAGTGAATTAATGATGTGGTCACCCATTGGTAATGCCTTCATAATTGACATGTTCATTCCATTGTTACTGGACTTACAAACCAGTGTATTCCAGCACGAAAATTGGGCGATATGATAACACAGAACTTCATACAATGTTAACATCTAGTTCACTGAATACTCTCTCAATACTGCCATGTGGTGATGTGCAAAGTCATTACACTTTTTTTTTTTTTTTTTTTGCTGATGATTCTTGGAGATAGTTAACAATGCGTGGATCTGTTCACAGATGGATGAAGCCGCGTTTGTAGATAGATTTTTTACATTCCATGAATGTGAAATTTTGCAGGTCATAGGCAACATGTTTAGATCGTCTCTTTCTATTTCCATTTTTCACATTTCTACATTTTTCTACAGATAGATCTTCCTTTAAAGCATTGTGGATAAAATGTATTGAATATATATTTAAAAAATATATTTAAAAAAATGCAGGTGAGTGTTTGATTGTCAGTGAGTGTATCTGTGCATGTGTGTCTGTCAGTGAGTGTCTGTGTGTGTGTGTCTGTCTGTGTGTGTGTGTGTGTCTCTGTCAGAGAGTGAGTGAGTGTATGTATGAATTTCAGTGAGTGGTGTGTGTGTGTCTGTCAGTGAGTGAATGTATGTATGTCAGTGAGTGTGTGTGTGTGTGTGTGTCTGTCAGTGAATATCTGTCAGTGAGTGTATGTGTGTGTGTGTCTGTCAGTGTGTGTATGTCTGTCAGTGAGTGTGAGTTTCTGTGTGTGTGTCTCTCAGTGAGTGTATGTGTGTTTGTGAGTGAGTGTATATCTGTCAGTGAGTGTGTGCTTGTGTATCTGTCAGTGAGTGAGTGTCTGTCTATCTGTCAGTAAGTGTGTGTGTTTGTGTGTGTGAGTGTGTCAGTGAGTGTATGTGTGTGTGTGTCTGTCAATGAGTGAGTGTATATCTGTCAGTGAGTGTGTGTCTGTCAGTGAATGAGTGTATGTCTGTTAGTGTGTGTGTGTGTGTTTGTGTCTGTCACTGAGTGAGTGTATGTCTGTAAGTGAGTGTATGTCTGTCAGTAAGTGTCTGTGTGTGTCAGTCAGTAAGTGTGTGTGTGTATGTGTGTGTGTCTGTCAGTGAGTGAGGGACATGAGAGGGCTGCAAAATTGATCTTTGCCTATGGCGGCAGAAATCTTTAACACTTTAGTGATACATACTTATTTACATATATCCTTGGCTACCTCGCATTTGCACTAAGTGGCATTAGAAACATATAGGTTCTAAATAAACTATCTTGGTTATCATAAGAGTATTGAGCTAAACTCTTCTCCCAAAATATTTGTTTCTAGCTGTGATATGCAATGTGTTCTCCTACTGCAGAGTTTCCAGAGCGGATATAATAATTTCTGCAAAATCCCAAGATTGTATTCACGCAGACCTTTTTTAATATATCTCAAACAGTTACTAATTGTGCTGGAAAAGTGCAATAAGCTGATGGTTTGCAAGAAATGTGCCTTTGGGGTTAAGGGAGGACTAAAAAAAAGAACAGCAGTGATTGGACGCTTGCAATATCACATTTTTACAACTATCAACAATATATATAACACCAATAGCGCACTACTGGATACTGAAATGTTCACCAATATTTTGATTGTAATGGAATACTTTAAAGCACAACACTGGAAAAACACCTGATTTATCATGCTCTGCACCACAATGGGTCAATAGAAAGAGCATCACATAATTATTTCCTGTCTAAGTGTCATGGTTTGATTGGGGAGGTTTGCTGGCCACACCTGCAACCACTATAGGCAGGAACCCATAAGACAAGAAAACCAGAAAACACACAGTTTAAAGAAAACAACAAATGCAGTAAATGTAAGAAACATAAAATAATAACAAATACAAAACAAATCATTTAATAGAAAAAAGGAAGCAGGACATCTGGATACAGGAAAGCTCTGGAACATTGAAGGTAACACACAAAAGCAGCTTGCTCTGGAACTCAGAGGGTTTGCACATAATAGCAGCTACAAGTTTGTGGAAAGTGTAAGCTTACCCTCTACTTTCAAACAGTGGAGGAATTTTCAATGGGTCATATTATGTCTACAGTCAGGCAGGCGGAGGAGTTAATGGACTCTACAATTTCACACTAGCTTTCCAAAGTTTGATAATGTGTTTACCCAGCAGTAATACTGTGAGCTACCCAGCAGTAATACTCATAGAAATGTGTCTTTAAACTACAATAAATGTATTTACAAATCAGTCTACGTAAATAAGATACATTATTTGAAATTAGAGGGACACTCCAGGCACCCAGACCACTTCTGCCCATTGGAGTGGTCTCGGTGCCAACTCCCATCACCTTTAACCCTGCAAGTGTAATTATTGCAGTTTTTATAAACTGGAATAATTACCTTGCAAGGTTAAGTCCTCCTCTAGTGGCTGTCTACTAGACAGCCACTAGAGGGACTTCCGGCTTCTTAAAACACGAAAAGTTTTAAACAACGCTATGCATGAGAACCCCCAGCGTCGCCGGAATCCCTAAAGGAAAGCATTGAGTAATGCCTTCCCATGGGGTGGTCTAATGCGCATGCAGTCATTGCTGCGCATGCGCATTAGGTCTCCCCCGCCGGCTGACTGCGGGGTATGTGCGTGGACGGAGCCCGATCCAACGAGGGACATCATCAATGGATTCAGCTGAATGATTGAAGGGGCTTTAACCCCTTCAGCAACATGGGGGGGGGGGGGGGGTGGGAGGGAGGGAAGGGGGCACTGGATAGTCCCTTTAAATTTAACCTGCATGAATTATTAGTGAGACAAATATAATTTTATTTTTATTTTTTCAGAAGAGACCCTTTGAAAAAGCAAATATGACAGCAAGCAACAAATTAAAGGAACACTATAGGATCAGGAACACACTATATTCTTGACCCTGTAGTGTTAAAAAAAAAAACATCTAGCCCCAGGCCCCTCCTTGCCTCCCTACATATAGTAAAATCTTACTTGTATTAAAGTCTGCAGCTGTTGGATTTGCCTCTGTCTGCATCTGACCTGTCTGCTTTCTGCTAACATCATCAGAAGTAGTGGTCTGAGCCGATCATAGTGCTTCCCCATAGGATTGGCTGAGACTGTCAAGGAGTCAGATCAGGGGCAGAGTCAGCACAAGTCAAACACAGCCCTGGCCAATTAGCATCTCCTCATAGAGATGCATTGAATCAATGCATCTCTATGAGGAAAGTTCAGTGTCTGCATGCAGAGGGTGGAGACACTGAATGGCAGTGCTGCTTCCTCTGCAGCACTGCCCAAGGAGGCAGCTTTAGCAGCCGTCTAAGGAGTGGCCACTGGAGTTATTACTAGGCATAGGCGTGCGCAGCCTATTGGACAAAACACATGCCGCGTGTATGTATATATATATATATATATATATATATATATATATACACACACACACACACACACATACATACACTGCTGTGTGTGTGTGTGTGTGGGTGGTGTGAGGGTGCTGTGTGTGTGTAAGGGTGCTGGTAGTGTGTGTGTTTGTGATGGTCCTGTTAGTGTGCTGTGTGTAAGGGTGCTGTTTGTGTGTGATGGGCCTTTTTGTGTGTGTATGTGTGTGTGAGGGTGTTTGTGTGTGTGTGTGTTTGTTAGGGTCCTGTTAGTGTGCTGTGTGAGGGTGCTGTTTGTATGCTGTTTGTGTGTGTGTGTGTGTTTGTGAGGGTGCTGTTAGTGTGCTGTGTGTGAGGGTGCTGTGTGTTTGTAAGGGTGTGTGAGGGTGCTGTAGGTGTGAGCCTGCGGGGCTAGAGTTCACTCTCACGAGATCTGAGCGTTGCTGCGGCAATGCTCAAATCTCGCGAGAGGAACCCGGCGTAGCTGTTGGCTAGAGCTCCCTGGGTCCTCTCCTGCCTCCCTCCATGCTGCTGTGGGCCGGTGAGGTAGATCTTTGATCTCCCCGCCGGCCCATGGAGGCTTAGAGCTGAGCCGCGCTCGGTTAGCACCAGCTCTGAATGAGCCGACAGGGGAGATCCTCAGAGCTCCCCTGCCGGTCTCAATCCATAGGCGTGCTCCGGGGATTAGGGTGTGCCCAGGCACAACTGGCACACCCCGTGAGCACGCCTATGTTACTAGGCTGTAATGTAAACACTGCATTTTCTCTGAAAAGACTGTGTTTACAGCAAAAAAAGCCTTAAAGGAATAATTCTACTCACCAGAACAAATACAATAAGCTATAGTTGTTCTGGTGACGATAGTGTCCCTTTAAACTATTTTTTCTGCTAAAAGAAAAATTTGAGAAATCAGCCTAAAGTTCCATTAGCTATATTACATGGAAAGGAGACAACCTGCAAATATATTTGGATTTTGCATCTTTTGACTCATGTAATCCGTCCAAGAAGCTTTATGTTTACAGAAACAGCACAAGCATGTGATATTCAGTAATCCGCCATAATCCATTAATCACACTAACAATGCATGCCTCCAGACACAATCAGATTGTTTAGAATAGCTGAATTTGATGTGGTCACTGAACCATTGTTGTCCGAACGTTTTCCCAGGCTTTTCCCCAGGTCAAATGTAGAAAAAGTTAGCTCAAAATGCCAACAGACAAAGTTTTTAAGCCAAAAGAGCCAAAAAAAATTAAATAAAAAAAAATTAGCTAGCTAAAACTGTCTTTAAAATTGCAATTCCTTTGTCAGTTCCACAATTTCCAATCTCATGAATTATCATGGTTTAAGCAAAACAATTTCAATTTTCTTTTAAAATAAGGTTTTTGTTAGTAGGGAATTTTGAGGTAATAAAATGTATTTGTTATGGAGAAATAAACATTTCACAAGTGGAAAACGAAAGATGAAGTAAGGTCAGGATCAGAGGGCCAAATGAGGAAGTATTACGCCAGGCCATTCAGTCATTTATATTAAACGATACATACTGGAAACTTTCAGCTGGTTGTGAATGCTTTCTTTTCTTTAATATCGCTATGGTATCAGCGTTGGCTGTTGTTCTCAGTAAAAAAACATTTGTTCCTGCTTGTCATTCACCAAATGTACTGTCCAGAGACAATTCTTAGAACTTTAGCTTACAAATATCTGTGTGAGTGAAATTCTAAGTGTTTGACGTTATATGTTAGGATGGTGTGGGCATCACTGAAATACAGCCATATGTTTGTAAATTAGCAATGTGCCCCCCCGCCCCATCTGAATTATTTTTGACATAACTTACCTCAGCTCTCTCTGCTCCCCCCACTCCATTGCTGCTCTGGCAGCGATTTCCCCAGGTCGAGGCTGCCCGATCGTTCCACACCACAGAACAGCGCGGCTGGAACATATAACCAAATTACATACCCCCATGGCAAATCCACCCCACACACCAGTAGGGTGTTATGGAGGCTTGTCAAGTAGGTGTGCCTTTTGTCTGGCACCCTATTTAAACCTAGAACAGTAGGGCTTTCATTGCTCAGTTGTTCTGTGCTACTTACCTGTTACTACCTGTGTCTCCTGTTCTCCGGAATTCCTGTTTTACCTGACCCTGGCCTGCCTAACCTAACCTAACCTGCTGAAGCTTTGCTGCCTGGATATTTGACAATTGTATTGGCTGACCTTGCTTTTGCCTTGCCCATATTGGGTTAGTTTGCCTTGGAGTTTTGTTTATTATTTATTTCTCTACCAGTACAAGTATGGCATTTTGAGTTACATATGTCCAAACCTGACAATGCTGAATATTGTTCAGAAGTTTTTGGTTAGCACCGGGCATTCCCCATTAAGTTTTCATTTCTGCTTTTTGCAATAATCTGTCACGCACACTGAAGCTGCAGATTGAAAAGCTGCTCTCCTCAAAAGCTGTTTTGTCTTTCAAATAAAAGAAAAGAAAAAAAACCCTATGAGATTGCTAAATAACCACATGCACCACCTGACACAATCTTAAAGGAACACTATAGGATCAGGAACACAAACATGTATTCCTCAACCTATTATGTTAAAAACCACTATCTAGCTCCCTTGCCCCCTAAATATAGTAAAAAATCTTAATTTTATTCATGTCTGCGGCTACTGGCTCTGCCCCTGATCTGCCTGCTTGACTGACATCATCAGAAGTGATTCTCTGAGCCAATCACAATGCTTTCCCATAGGACTGTCTGAGACTGTCAAGGAGGCAGATTAGGGTCAGAGCCAGCACAAGCCAAACATAGCCCTGGCCAATCAGCATCTCCTTGCCAAGGGCGGAGACACTGAATAGTAGTGCTGCACATTGTTTTGCTGGCATCGGTCTCTGAGAATAGTCATATTCCAAACCCTTAACAGCTCAGGGTTCAAGTGAGCCTGCGATCTCCTCAAGCTTTACTTGTGATGCGCTAAGTATCTCTGCATCATTTCACAGCACCCTTTGAGGCCAAGACCTTATTACAACAATTAGGACTATCTCAGGCTACGACACATGTTTTGCATAACTGGGACACTGATAACATTGCTCCATTTGTCCTGAGTGCTAGTACTGGTCCTTCATAATTTGGTTTTTGTGCTATTTTGTTGAGATCAATATTGCTGCAGCTGCTTTTTGTAAAGCAGTAATTGTTTTTTAGGTTGCGAGACAACTCCGATTGTTATGTTACCAGTTGGACAAGATCTTCTGCACTGAGAAGGGTCCTGATTAGGGTTGTTTTGTTTTTGTTAACAAAATGTTCAATCTTCTAAAGGAACCTATGCACCTGCTTGGCTTACGAAGGATAAACACTGAGGGTCTAGCAACTTCTATTTGAAATAGTCATAAAAGGCAGGAATTGGAACACACCAAGAGCAATTCTTCGTAATAGTGCTGCTGTAAAGACCAAAATATATATTTGCTCACATACGTGATTTTAAGTAAATGCATGTTCTGGGTGCGCTCAATTAATTTTTTTCTCAGGGTATATTTTGGAGTCCAGACCAGATTACATTAGGGTTTATAATCACACCCCTTCACTCCAGGTGCTCCTTTGCAATTTTCTGAAAGCAAATTAAAGGGACACTATAGGCACCCAGAATACTTCATCTCAATGAAGTGGTCTGGGTGCCATGTGCCTGTCAGTTTAAACCTGCCATGCTAAATATTGCGGTGTTTAAATGTCTTAAATAGCTGTCACTCTGCCACTTGAGGTGCTTCTTCCGAAATAGAGACACATTGATAGTTTTTATTCTGCTATTGAGGAGTTTTACTCTATTTCGGAGGAAGCACCTCAAGTGGCCATTTGAGTGACAGCTATTTAAGACATTTAAACCCAGCAATATTTATTGATTAAATCTGTCATGATAAACTCCTGTGACAAAGTGTATCAAAGTGTTAATTGTAAACTAACGATTTGGAGGATTTTTACAACAGGTTCTAAGGTTGAATGCTCTTTATTACTGGGGCCTTATCAAGTATGTTGTCACAGAGGGCTTGAGAATTAACATAATACTTACAAAGTTTACTTAAAGGGACACTATAGGGTCAGAATAAAAAACAGAAAAGGAAACAGGGGCAGAGCCAAAAATTGCCCTGGCTAATCAGCATCTCATCATGGAGATGCATTGAATCAATGCATCACTTTGAGAAATGTTGAGCATCTCCATGCAGACCGTGGATACGCTGACCCAGGAAGCACCTCTAGTGGTCGTCTGAGTGACTGTCACTTGAGGTGTCCCTAGGAAGCAATGTAAACACTGCCTTTTCTCTGAAAGTGTTTACATTAAATTGCTTGCAGGGACAAGTTACACTCACCAGAACAACTACATTAAAGTATCACCATAGGGTCAAGAACACAAACATGTATTCCTGACCCTATAGTGAAAACCCATCATTTAGGTGGTTTGCCCCCCCCCCCCCCCTTAGCCCCTTCAGAATGGGTTAAAACTCACCTTATTTCCAGCTCTCCAAGGGTCCACCAGCGCTGGCCCTGCCCCCTTGGTGACATCATCTAAATTTACGATTTTTAGCCAATCCAATGCTTTCCCATAGGGATTGGCTAAAATTGGCAAGGGGGTGGTGCCAAACACCATTTTGGCCAGTCAGCACCTCCTCATAGAGATGCTTTGAATCAATGCATCTCTATGAAGAAATGTCAGCGTCTCCATGCAGAGCGTGGGGACACTGAATGGCAGGGCTGCTTACTGTGCAGCCCTGGGCCAGAAAGCTCCTCCAGTGGCAGTGTTTGCATAAAAATGCCTGAAGGGAACTATTATACTCACCAGAACAACTACATTAAGCTGTAGTTGTTCTGGTGACAATAGCGTCCCTTTAAACGGTAGTTCTGGTGACTATAGTGTCCCTTTAAGTTCAATAAAAAGGTCATTTGCTTAAGGTTTGGAAAGTGTTTGAAGATATAATTTTATTTTGGGGACATTATGTATGAATATATACCATGTTTGGTTTCATTAGCTGAATTCACATAAATTATCAAAATTACCTGTGCATAAATATATTGCATCATCCATTTTCAACTAGGTCTGGGATATGTTCCCTCATAAAAACGGGTTTCTCTGCACACCCTTGCCCCTCCTCACAATGAACCCGAGATGAACCAAAAAATGTGTATATAATCTCTGATGAAAGAAAAACACACACACAAAAAACAACTTTGTAATCTATATTGAGAGTCAAATCGAATTTACAGTGGTTGCCACTACCAAATTCCTTACCAAATCTCTTGTAGGACAGAAATATTGTTATTTCACTAGTAAAGTTCAGATTAGGGTTTTTTTTGTTACTTTCTCCCTTTTTTTGTTTGCTTGTTTGGTGTAATTTTTTGTTATATATTTTAATCATTCACTGCAACTTTTTTTGTTCGTAATACCGTATATACTCGAGTATAAGCCGAGTTTTTCAGCCCATTTTTTGGGCTGAAAAACCCCAACTCGGCTTATACTCCAGTCAGAGTCTGTATTATGGCAATTTGCATTGCCATAATACAGACTGGGGGGAGAGGGGGGCTGGCAGAGCTGTAACTTACCTGTCCTGCAGCTCCTGTCAGCTCTCTCCTCCTCCGCGCCGTCCGTTCAGCACCTCGGTCAGCTCCCAGTGTAAGTCTCGCGAGAGCCGCGGCTCTCGCGAGATTTACACTGGGAGCTGACAGAAGAGCAGAACGGACGGTGCAGAGGAGGAGAGAGCTGACAGGAGCTGCAGGACAGGTAAGTTACAGCTCTGCCAGCCCCCCTCTCCCCCCCACTGAACTGCCACTGGACCACCAGGGAAGGAGAGCCCCCCTCCCTGCCATATATCAAGCAGGGAGGGGGGACGAAAAAAAAATATATAAATAAAATAAGAAATAAAATAATACAAAAAAAAATAATAATAAAAAAAAGGGGTATAAGGACCACTATGGGAGGGGGGGGGGTATAAGGACCACTATGGGAGGGAGGGGGTGGGTTAAGGACCACTATGGGAGGGAGGGGGGTATAAGGACCGCTATGGGAGGGAGGGGGGGTATAAGGACCACTATGGGAGGGAGGGGGGGGGGTAAGGACCACTATGGGAGGGAGGGGGGGTAAGGACCACTATGGGAGGGAGGGGGGGATAAGGACCACTATGGGAGGGAGGGGGGGATAAGGACCACTATGGGAGGGCGGGGGGGTATAAGGACCACTATGGGAGGGAGGGGGGTATAAGGACCACTATGGGAGGGAGGGGGGATAAGGACCACTATGGGAGGGGGGGGGGATAAGGACCACTATGGGAGGGAGGGGGGGATAAGGACCACTATGGGAGGGAGGGGGGGGGGATAAGGACCACTATTGGAGGGAGGGGGATATAAGGACCACTATGGGAGGGAGGGGGGGGTATAAGGACCACTATGGGAGGGGGTGGGATAAGGACCACTATGGGAGGGATGGGGGGGTATAAGGACCATTATGGGAGGGAGGGGAGGTATATGGACCACTATGGGAGGGGGTGGGGGGGGATAAGGAACACTATGGGAGGGAGAAGGGGGATAAGGACCACTATGAGAGGGAGGGGGTGGGATAAGGACCACTATGGGAGGGGAGGGGGAAGTAAGGACCACTAGGGGAGGGGAGGGTAAGGACCACTAGGGGAGGGGTGAGTCAGGACCACTGGGGGGGGGGAGTGAAGGAACACGGGGGTGGGGAGGTAAGGACCACTGAGGGAGGAGGAGGGGAAGTCAGGACATATGGGGGGGGGGGAGGGGCCCTGCACACACTGCATTCACACACTGCATTCATGCACACACACACACTGCACTCATACACACACGCTGCACTCATACACACACACACACATACGCACACACTGCATTCATTATACACACACTGTAAATAAATATTCAATTAATATATTTTTTTTAGGATCTAATTTTATTTAGAAATTTACCAGTAGCTGCTGCATTTCCCACCCTAGTCTTATACTCGAGTCAATAAGTTTTCCCAGTTTTTTGGGATAAAATTAGGGGCCTCGGCTTATATTCGGGTCGGCTTATACTCGAGTATATACGGTAAGTGTTTCTGCATTAGGTCCTGCCTGTGTCTAAGCACCAAATTACTGAAGAGGATAAATATGAGTTTTTTTTGTTTGTTAAGAGTATTTTTGTTGAATTGTGTTGTGTATTTTTAATCTAATTTGGCTTGGGTAACCCAAGACTACCCAGTTGTAAACTGTTCAGGTGGAGACAGCTTTATACTTTTTTTGCAGACAAATAATGATTTTTAACCCTTTCACATTTAAATAAATTTGAGATAAATCCCAAAGAGTAAGAACAATAGCTGATAAGAAAGAAAAAAACAACAGTTACCATTCACCTTTTATTTAAACAAAAACATCAAATGAGAATAAGTTATTTCGATATATACAAATACAAGTTGAAAAATAACCAATAAACCGTACAAAAATCATATTTATATAAATAATACCCTTGATTGTCATTGCATAAAAAAGTAAAATCTCAGATTATGACAGTATAAAACTAGAGGTCTATGCAAACCCCCATTACAAAAATACAGTTTTAATCTAAGTGCTCTGTCATTAGTGCTTTAACTAAACATTCTCCAAAATATTTGTCAACAGAAGAATTTCATATAAGCAGCCATTTACATCTACATATATAGATCAACAAAAAAAAAAAACCTATTTCTGCACACCATGCAGAACTGGTACCTCTAGGAGTTGTAAACTCCAATATTTCACAAACCTAATTACATGTCAATGCTTAACAGAAAACATTGTTTACTCAAATCCTACTGGAAAAAAAAACAAATGTCTATTTCTTACGAGAAAATGACATCAGAAACTTTGCATGTAACTAGTTAATATTTGATTAAATAGTAGATTGGCTTGTGTGTAAATATAAAGATTTACACATCTAATAATAGTTACTGTAGTGAGTGTAAAGGACCACTATAGGAACCCAGACCACTTCAGCTCAATGAAGTGGTCTGGGTGCCAGGTCCCTCTAGGGTTAACTCTGCAGCTGTAATCATAGCAGTTTCAGAGAAACTGCTATGTTTACATATGGGTTAACCCAGCCTCTATTGGCTGTCTCATTGACAGCCGCTGGAGGTGCTTCCGCGCTTGTCACTGTGATTTTCACAGTGAGAAGATGCCAGCGTCCATAGGAAAGCGTCCATATGGACTGACTAAATGCGCATTCGCCCGATGATGACCGAAGGAGGAGGAGAGTCCCCAGCACCGAGGAAGCCCGGCGCTGGAGAAAGGTGTTTAACCCCTTCCCCCAACTACAGCCCGGCGGGAGTGGGACCCTGAGGGTGGGGGCACCCTCAGGGCACTATAGTGCCAGGAAAACGAGTTTGTTTTCCTGGCACTATAGTGGTCCTTTAACAAAACCCCTCCAAAACAAAACTAAACAAAAAACAAACAAAAAATAAAATAAAATTGGAATGTACAATCTAGAATGCCAGATAAGGAAGAAAGATGGGTTATTTTGTATCTATTCAATAGATAACTGCACGGGTAAGTGTAAAAATAAAAGACCATGTGGTAACTTAGTAGTAGTGAAAATAATCTGTGTCTACCAAAGTCTGTATACAAAAAATAAAATAAATAAAAATATATGACATATGTACTGTACCTCAAAAGTTAAAACGAAATCTTTTAGTACCTAATGTAGTGTTTAGTCATATTACTTGTAGTGTTCTTAATAAATCACATCATTCATCATTGCGAGAAATGTACCGAATGTATCTTACGAAGATATTGCTGAGGTGTGCACACCAATAAAATAGAATAGATAGTGGGTCATTGTATCTCACTTGCTGCACCTAAGCACGTGATCTCAGTTAAATCTCATGAATAGCACCTAACGCAGAAGTCTAATGTCCACCCACAGCCGTAGATTAGTGTTAAAAAGTACTAAAAATGTATTTAATAAATAGCGAATTGTGCCTTGACGACAACCAAAATTAGACAGAAGTAGCAGAATCTGAAATATTAAAAATATTTTGGCCTAGTTTGCTGTTAAGCAAATAGATATCACAATTTTTATTTCTAAAAAATATATTATATATAAACCAATACAGCCATTTATAGTAACGTAAAGTAGAATTAAAATCTCTACAAAAATATTTATCTTTAAAAATAAGTTTCACGGAAACAAAATGAATTCCTTTACTGCTCTGAGGTTCTATTCGTAAAAGGCCCCACATGCAGTAGGCATGTCGCTGTGGAGTCACAACAGTAGTAAAGCAGATAATGCCCTTTCAGACTTTGTTGAGTGGTACGGTCTCCTTCGATTTTTCAGCCTTTGCTTTTCGGCACTTGCAAATGATCACAGACATGATGATAATTACTACTATAAGAACCACTGCAGTAATCACAGCAACCAGTATACTAAGATTAAACTCTGAAAAAAATAAAGAGAGAGAGAGAAATGATTTAACTTAATTGTATGCCAACAAAACACATGTATACCAGGTATTATTTAGCTCTAAAAGAAAGAGAGGGGAAAAAAACAACCAAAACCTTCCCCAAGTTAGTCAAAGAAGTGCCCATGTTATAACGTGACTGTTAAACATAGCATTTTCATGCAGTTAAATAAACTGAAGTTGTTTTGAAGCAATACGCACAGATAGTTTAGGGACACAGTTAACAGAGATGCAATGCAAGTGATTTGCATAGGAATACACCTCCTAAAGTGTAATAAAAATTAGGTTGCTTTTGGTTTTCAATTTACAAATACTCTGTTTCTTTCTTTCTTTTTTTTTTTTTTTTTTTTTTTTTTTAACTAACTTGCAACAAAGAATATTAGAGTTCCAAACAGGTTTCAATGGACACATTTTGCAAAAATGTCTACCTCAAACTCCTCCCACATTGGGTTATAACACTTCCAGAAAAATGCACCCCTGATGATCTTATATCAGGTATCGGGATATGTTGAATCTTTACCAAGTTTAAACCTAATAAACATTCTGAATACTTCTGCCATGAGGGTTATTCGGCTAGTCTGCTGGCCACAAATAAGAGGCAATTTCAATCAACTGTTGCAAATGTGTGGTTATTTATTAACAATGAAGAAAGTTTAACTAATTTGTACTACACATTAATTTTAATTTATCAAATGTTTAGTTATTTGAGTGTGTCATTTAAAGGAGATTAAGTAAAAAGCACCAGCAGATTAATATCCATCCCGTTTATGGTCCCTATGCAGATATATGAAAACTCCTACATTTAAGATCAAGTTATAGAGGTCATTAATTTACATATCGTAAA
Organism: Pelobates fuscus; assembly: GCF_036172605.1. Lineage (NCBI taxonomy): Eukaryota > Metazoa > Chordata > Amphibia > Anura > Pelobatidae > Pelobates > Pelobates fuscus. The sequence continues at coordinate 63,393,279 of NC_086323.1, read as the reverse complement.
TTAACGGGGATAGGAAAAGTCAACATATACAATGCACCCATTTCACTTGAAGAAAATAACACATGTACTCTCTGTAATGTGTTTGTTTACATGGAGAGGCTGTATGAAAACTATGGAAAGTTTTGAGGAGAGGAAAAATACAATGATCCACTCCACCAAAGAGCCATCTGATAAGCATCCATTTAAAATGGTGGAATGAACTTACACAGAGGGTCAAAAACTCTGGAGCAGGATTATGGATTGCTGAAAAGTAAAAGTATTTTAGCATTTCAGGTTACATAAGAGTCATTTTTAATATACAAGATGGGGTTATTGTTCTGCATTAACAAGATAACTGAATGCTCCATCGACATTTTACAAGAATGAAGACCTCAAAAATCACATTTTGAAAATCACTACATTGATTTCAAGAGAAAAAAATAAAAATAAAAAATTTGCACATGGCCCCCTTCCCAATAGAAAAGCATTAGAGCACTAACAAAATTAAGGATTGAGGGTGGAACATACCATTACCATTACTCCCATTAGAAGGGGTGCATTTCTCGGCAGAGTTTGGGCTGTCACGGTCCACTTTGCGCGATGGTATAGTCGCTCGCACGTAAAAACAGTAACTCTCCCCTTTGTCTACATTGATGACAATTTCATTGGTCGCCGACGTTGCCTGTTTCTGCAGATACATTAAAACAGAGTAGGGGTTAATTGTGTGAACAGTACTTAAAAAAAAAATAAATTTATTATTTTATTTAAGAAACATTACTTGATCATTAATTTTTAAACTGGCTCTTACATTTTTGGTTTTAAAACATTAAATTTTTCCAATCTGTTTTCTTTCAGCCCTCCAACTTCACACAACAAAATATTTTAACTTGAATGTTGGCTGACCTTGGGCATTATTCAATTTACATAGCATGCTCCGCTAATTTAAATTCTAGACTCTGTAGCCAGAGAGAAAAAAACCTCAAAGTATAGGTAAATTCTCTCTCCTTATGACGTACTTGGTCCTGATCAAGCAGAAACACACATATTCCCCTCCAAGAACAGAATAAACTATGTCATGGGAGTTGGGAGGTACACCAACTCCTGGTAGAGGCTACACTTCACTTGACAAGGCTGAAACATATGTCTGGATTTTCTGTACATCTTGTGCAGAAGGACTTGCCGGCATATTAGATCTTCTAGATCAGGGGTGCCCAAAATCTAGTCGAACTACAGATCCCATGATGCTTTGCATGCCTTTCAAATGCTTTAGCATTAGCATGAATGGCAAAGCATCATGGAAGCTGTAGTTTTAAAATATCTGGAGATTTACCTTTTGGGCACTCTTTTTCTAGACTGCTCTAATGGATGGGATCAGTCCAATATACAAGGGGCCTAAAACTTGCATGAGAGGTCAGCCGAGCTTAACTTAAAGGGAATTTATTGAGTTTTTGCCCATTTTCTGTGCGCTCTTAAATTCTGTTTTGGCTTAAGAAAAAAATTAAATAAAAAAAACAAACAAACAAACCTGTCAATTGTTGTGAAATTCAAAGATAAGCAGCTTTTTGCTGTTGAGGCCAACAGGAAGTTCAGATGTTGTACTCACCCTGCCGGTACTAGAAGCTTTTCTGTAAAACAGTGTATACATAAAGTCACTTTGAAATATATCCCGAACAGTCTTGAATGTATTATTGGGAAATGCAAATGGTGTCACAGCATCTTTAACGAACACGTGGAGGTTGCCACTTTCTTTATCCAATTCAAACTGTTCAATGACTGGTTTTCCAAGCTTTGCTAAAAATAAAGAAAATAAAATAGATATTAAAAAAAATACCTCACTAATACGAACTACCCTGTTTCATCCATTAAAAGAAAAAGTCTATGAAAATGCTTTCCTATAAACTGACTCAAAAAAATTATTTTGGCAGATGAGGGACCAAAAAAAAAAAAAAAAAAAACCCCAAACACAAATATTCTTTTTTATTAGGGAAGAAAACCAAAAACAAAAAAACTCCCCCTGAAACTATTGCATTAAGCTTCCAATAAATACATTTTAAAAAAGCTCCGTCATCTGCAGGGGCATCCATGTTTGAAGACGGAACATGCAGGGGATAGATGCCACTGTTCGTATTACAGATTGGCTTGGGCACTTGATATGGATTCATAACGCAATACTGCATGTATCTGTATGTGTGCATGCAAATTGTAGCTCCATATGGATTTCCACTCTATTTAAAGGGACACTATAGTCACCTGAACAACTTTAGCTTAATGAAGCAGTTTTGGTGTATAGAACATGCCCCTGCAACCTCACTGCTCAATCCTCTGCCATTTAGGAGTTAAACCCCTTTGTTTATGAACCCTAGTCACACCTCCCTGCATGTGACTTGCACAGCCTTCCATAAACACTTCCTGTAAAGAGAGCCCTATTTAGGCTTTCTTTATTGCAAGTTCTGTTTAATTAAGATTTTCTTACCCCCTGCTATGTTAATAGCTTGCTAGACCCTGCAAGAGCCTCCTGTATGTGATTAAAGTTCAATTTAGAGATTGAGATACAATTATTTAAGGTAAATTACATCTGTTTGAAAGTGAAACCAGTTTTTTTTTTTTCATGCAGGCTCTGTCAATCATAGCCAGGGGAGGTGGGACTGTTTCTGTTTATGCAGCCCTAAAGTGATTTAACCCCTAAATGACAGTGAATTGAGCAATGAAATTGCAGGGGAATGATCTATACACTAAAACTGCTTTATTTAGCTGAAGTCATTTAGGTGACTATAGTGTTCCTTTAAAGTTTCATAAAAGTTTGTTGAATAAGCTGTATGGTCAGGGGAGGATTTTCCAAATATGTGTACACACATTTTGACTAGATCTTATGAAAGTAGCATTTAAAAATAAATACAAAAATAAATAGATAAACTAGGAATATCCTGATAATCATGATACATTTAAGAGTTGAAAGAGTACAGCTACCTATACACTTGTGGCCTCTAAACAATCTGACATTTAGAAAAATTTGAAAACATAAAATGGGCACTGGCATGGAAATGAAATACCAAAATATGAACAATTTAAATCCATTTATACAGCAGTCACCATACAAAGAAATATGGCCTTTTTATCACATTAGCTTACTGGGTACTGGGGTGAGTAGATTTTAGTTAAAATACCCAGGTTACAGGAACACCACAGAGACCCAGGTACACTGTCAAACTGTTCTAAAATGGTTACACTGGGGCGGGGCCAGGAAACTCCTGAAACCATAACCACTACAGCAAGCTGTTGTGGTTATAGTGCTTGGGATGTTAAAAACAAATTACACTGCTGTCATAAACAGGAAAATGAAAATGTGTTCTTCTAAATTACTTGAATGTAATAGAACAAAGCATTACATACTCTGCTTATAAGGAGTAAATGGAACGCTGTCAGCGTGTGGAAATTCCTCAACGTGTTCAGAATCTTTAACATTTGATATAATGCGTGCAGTATACGTATCGTTCACATCCTCTAATAAATTAGAAACATCACACTCCGTCTCCTTAGTATAGAAGCATTTTGTTTTCCAGTCAGAATATTCGCTGAAAAAGAATGTAAATACAGCATAAATATAAACGCTTTAAAAAAAAAAAAATACAAACGGGAAGAAAAAAAGACAACCAACCAACAACTTATTGAAAAAAAAAAGTTTTAGAATGAATAAGTCCAAAACAAGTTTGTTTAGGAGCCAAACTAATATTTGTTGCCCTTTTTTTTTCCCATTCTCTTTTTTGAAGCAGCATGTTTTAACAAATTCGGAATTTGTTATGTGAAACTCTGAGAAACGTGCATGTGTGAGTGTGCGTGCATGAAGAAACATGTCTATCAGTCCCGCTCCAATCAGCAAATTTGTCGGTTTGCACAGCGATCCCACACCTGCACAGAACAGGCAAGTCTGGATGGACAACATATTTTGCAATAAATGGAGACCATGAATTAATTAGAACTAAGCTGCTTCTAGGCATTTGGAAATATGTATACATATAGAGAGAGGTCATAAATGAAACTTACTAGGTCTGAGCTGGTTTTAGAACCAAATCAGACATATTTATCTCATTGGATGACAAGATAGTGTGACTTGAAAGGGATCTCTGCTTTTCATTAAAAGAGAATGCGGTTTTTAAACAACATTTAAAGGGCCACTTCATTGCAATGAATTCTCTAAGTCAGCTAGGGCCTTAAATGTGAAATTAATTATGAATTTTCACTTCACTAAATAACCTGGCTAGAATCAAAGATAGAAGTTGCTCCCAGTGCACCAACCAAGTTTTTTCTCTCCCATCTTTACCAGGGAGAGAGTTTACTGTACACCAGGTGGACAAAATTTCCCTTGAGGATGAGCCCACCAAAGACCACGACAGCTCAATTGGGTTCGGTTAACCATCAAGGATATAGGTGTGTCTTGGCGTGACGTTTATTTACAATGGATTGGTCAAGCACGTCATAAATTACTCGAGGTGGGGGTTTGGCGGTGTGTGAGAGAGAGATATTACTTCTTATCAATACTAGTGATCTCATCGGCAGACATTTGAGTTTTCTGACTGTCCAAGATTTATAGGAGTGGTATTCTGCCAACAGCTGGAAATCTGGTTTGAGTTTATTTGAGCAGTGAATGTATTAGCATTTGCAATGTACAAATGTAAATTGATATATTAGAAGCATGATCAAAGAAGTCCAGTAGCTGTAGTGCTGATGGATGTGTAAATCAATGTGATCAGCACCTGTCTCAAATATCACTTTGTACAACCATGCATTTTTCTCTTGATGAGAAAATGTCAGTAGCCATACGTTGTACAACAAATTAATTGTAAGATTAAAAAGGTTTGCCATTCTACATAGGAAGTGGAACCAATGGAACCCAGAGCAATCCATTAGTTCCCACGGTGACTAGGACACTGTTATGCCTTTGTTCTAAGCCTTTTGACCCCTGAACCCCCATCTGTAAGTATGAAGTACTTACCCACTGACGTCAACACTGTAAGTGTGATTTACAGGTTTAGGTTCCCATTCTAGTATAGTCTTAAAGTTAACAGATGACCAAGCAATGTTTACAGCGGTTTTAAGCTCTTTAGAGTCTGCAAAAAAGAAAAGGAAAAAAAGAAAAGAAAAAAAAGTATAAAAATATGATCATAAAGACATGATGGAATCATAATAATAACTCCTTTTGGGAATAAATAAATTAAAAACAAAAACACATGCACACATGGTTCACTGAGCACAGTAATCTCTGAATTGCACCAAATTGAAATCAACAATAATCCCAGTTTGTCTATTTTAGTATTAACCACACTCTTAGAAAAAAAAAAAAAAAACACAGACTGAATAATTTAAATATATGTAACAGGATCAAAAGAAGATTATCAACCCATACTATCAAATGACTTTTAGCTAATTCTGTACATCAGATTAAAATCCATTTTTGAATGTAGGACTCATATAAAGCCATTTTCATTACCACAACAATAAATGATTCTAAAGTACAACACTGCACCTCTATTGATTTACCTGTTCTAGTAAATATTTAACATTCAGGGCTTTAGGCACTTGGAAGCGTTGATAAAGAATGTGCTTGGAATACATTCAGAGATTGTGTAGGCCACACACACTACTAGACCAACTCTAACCCACCAACACTTTGCAGACTACAACTCCCATGAATCTTTTCAGGGCATTATGGATGTAAAACTAAACCAAACCAAAAAAAGCCTCTATAAGAGTTTGGTTCTATTATACTTTAAGATCTTGCTAATTTACTGTTTTAACAATTTGTCAGGGCTTTTGATATTATGGGTAATTAATAATAATAATAATAATAATAATAATAATAATAATAATAATAATACAGCATCTCAAGTTCATTGAATTAGTTATAAAAGCTGATTTAACCATATGAGTGCCAAAGAGAAATGGTAAGTAAGCCACAAACACTATACTCAGACGGTAAAACGTTTTTTTAATATTATAACATAGTACACATCATCTGCTGTTAATTTGAAAGATTTACTCTGCTATAAATATTTATTTACCCCATGGAACTCGTTCACTAACTTAATGGACAACAACGCAGCACAATGTATCACTGGTTAATAAATATCATTGTCTACCTTGTTCCTCTCAATAAACAGCAAGCCTCCAGTCCGATCTACTTCTTTGATTTGTACATTTTTTTTTAACCAATAAATGAGATACATTTTATCCAGGTTAATAAATCCCCATTGCTCTCTCTCATAGCATAGATCACCTTTACCTAGGGAAGCTTAGGGGAACTATATTATTGCGGCCCTGTAACATTATTATAAGCCCCCCTCCCCCCAGCACAGGTTAGTATCACTTACCTAATGCAGCCGTCCACTGAAAGCACAGGGCAGAGCAGAGCAGGAAGTGGAGAGGCAGATATAAAGTATTCATTGTATTCCAGCCACAAAATGATAATAATCAGAAATAATACAAATATATATATATGTATAAAAATATATCCCAGCGATTTATAAACTCCTCAAATGATGTCCCACTACTTGTAGTGCTGTCAGTAAATCAGTGTGTTCAGGCAATGCTCTTAGTTGCTTCCTGTGCCTGTTGCTTGTAGTATGAACTGAGGGTAAATGCAGTGGAGTGAGATATATATACAGGCTTTGGCCAGACTACAGTAGCTCATGCTGAAGCCGAATAGGAAGGATTACTTTGGATTTTCCCACCCACTCCAGTATTGAGTCACTCACTACTTGTGCTTTATATTTCTGCCGATAGAGGGCGTCCATGCTGCATTTTATCCCACCTTGGAATTAGCTCATTCTGTAATTACTGGGCACCTACATAGAATCTCCATGCACAATTTTCCTTGTAAAATCATACTACAATAAGGGGTTTTAATTAAAAGAAAATAACTGTCGCATATTAATGAGGAAATGCGGAAATTTTAAGCTCATAGCCAGACTTAATATAGCAAAAGTAAGAATTGTCAAGAATTCAAAGTGAATTGCAAGTTAACGACAAATACTTCTGAACTGGAAAAACTCTAAGTCATCTACTTATCCAGTTCAAGTACTTTGGCCTTAAAGGACCATTAAAGTGACCCAGGCCACTGGAAACAAGGTACATAATCTTTAGTTAACTCTAATTTTACAGAGCAAAGTGATCACACTGCTGGAAGAGAAAGGACAGTGATCGCACTGCTAGAAGAGACAGGACAGTGACCGCACTGCTAGAAGAGACTGGACAGTGATCGCACTGCTGGAAGATGCTGGACAGTGATTGCACTGCTGGAAGAGACAAGACAGTGATCACACTGCTAGAAGAGACAGGACAGTGATTGCACTGCTGGAAGAGACAGGACAGTGATCACACTGCTAGAAGAGACAGGACAGTGATCACATTGCTAGAAGAGACTGGACAGTGATCGCACTGCTGGAAGAGACTGGACAGTGATCGCACTGCTAGAAGAGACAGGACAGTGATTGCACTGCTGGAAGAGACTGGACAGTGATCGCACTGCTAGAAGAGACAGGACAGTGATCACACTGCTGGAAGAGACTGGACAGTGATCGCACTGCTAGAAGAGACAGGACAGTGATCACATTGCTAGAAGAGACTGGACAGTGATTGCACTGCTGGAAGAGACAAGACAGTGATCACACTGCTGGAAGAGACTGGACAGTGATCGCACTGCTGGAAGAGACTGGACAGTGATCGCACTGCTGGAAGAGACAGGACAGTGATCGCACTGCTGGAAGAGACTGGACAGTGATTGCACTGCTGGAAGAGACAGGACAGTGATCGCACTGCTAGAAGAGACAGGACAGTGATTGCACAGCTGGAAGAGACAGTGATCACACTGCTGGAAGAGACTGGACAGTGATCGCACTGCTGGAAGAGACTGGACAGTGATCGCACTGCTGGAAGAGACTGGACAGTGATTGCACTGCTGGAAGAGACAGGACAGTGATCGCACTGCTAGAAGAGACAGGACAGTGATTGCACAGCTGGAAGAGACAGTGATCACACTGCTGGAAGAGACTGGACAGTGATCGCACTGCTGGAAGAGACTGGACAGTGATCGCACTGCTGGAAGAGACTGGACAGTGATCGCACTGCTGGAAGAGACAGGACAGTGATCGCACTGCTGGAAGAGACAGGACAGTGATTGCACTGCTAGAAGAGACTGGACAGTGATTGCACTGCTGGAAGAGACAAGACAGTGATCGCACTGCTAGAAGAGACTGGACAGTGATTATGTTGCTGGAATAGACAGGACAGTGATCGCACTGCTGGAAGAGACAGGACAGTGATCGCACTGCTGGAAGAGACAGGACAGTGATCGCACTGCTGGAAGAGACTGGACAGTGATCGCACTGCTGGAAGAGACAGGACAGTGATTGCACAGCTGGAAGAGACAGTGATCACACTGCTGGAAGAGACTGGACAGTGATCGCACTGCTGGAAGAGACAGGACAGTGATCGCACTGCTGGAAGAGACTGGACAGTGATCGCACTGCTGGAAGAGACTGGACAGTGATTGCACTGCTGGAAGAGACAGGACAGTGATTGCACAGCTGGAAGAGACAGTGATCACACTGCTGGAAGAGACTGGACAGTGATCGCACTGCTGGAAGAGACAGGACAGTGATCGCACTGCTGGAAGAGACTGGACAGTGATCGCACTGCTGGAAGAGACTGGACAGTGATCGCACTGCTGGAAGAGACAGGACAGTGATTGCACAGCTGGAAGAGACAGTGATCACACTGCTGGAAGAGACTGGACAGTGATCGCACTGCTGGAAGAGACAGGACAGTGATCGCACTGCTGGAAGAGACTGGACAGTGATCGCACTGCTGGAAGAGACAGGACAGTGATCGCACTGCTGGAAGAGACTGGACAGTGATCGCACTGCTGGAAGAGACAGGACAGTGATTGCACTGCTGGAAGAGACAGGACAGTGATCGCACTGCTAGAAGAGACAAGACAGTGATCGCACTGCTAGAAGAGACTGGACAGTGATTGCACTGCTGGAAGAGACAGGACAGTGATCGCACTGCTGGAAGAGACAGGACAGTGATCGCACTGCTGGAAGAGACAGGACAGTGATCGCACTGCTGGAAGAGACTGGACAGTGATCGCACTGCTGGAAGAGACAGGACAGTGATTGCACTGCTGGAAGAGACAGGACAGTGATCGCACTGCTAGAAGAGACTGGACAGTGATTGCACAGCTGGAAGAGACAGTGATCACACTGCTGGAAGAGACTGGACAGTGATCGCACTGCTGGATGAGACAGGACAGTGATCGCACTGCTAGAAGAGACTGGACAGTGATTATGTTGCTGGAATAGACAGGACAGTGATCACGCCGCTGGAATAGACTGGACAGTGATCACACTGCTAGAAGAGACTGGACAGTGATTGCACAGCTGGAAGAGACAGTGATCACACTGCTGGAAGAGACTGGACAGTGATCGCACTGCTAGAAGAGACTGGACAGTGATTGCACAGCTGGAAGAGACAGTGATCACACTGCTGGAAGAGACTGGACAGTGATCGCACTGCTGGAAGAGACAGGACAGTGATCGCACTGCTAGAAGAGACTGGACAGTGATTATGTTGCTGGAATAGACAGGACAGTGATCACGCCGCTGGAAGAGACTGGACAGTGATCGCACTGCTGGAAGAGACTGGACAGTGATCGCACTGCTGGAAGAGACAGGACAGTGATTGCACAGCTGGAAGAGACAGTGATCACACTGCTGGAAGAGACTGGACAGTGATCGCACTGCTGGAAGAGACAGGACAGTGATCGCACTGCTGGAAGAGACTGGACAGTGATCGCACTGCTGGAAGAGACTGGACAGTGATCGCACTGCTGGAAGAGACAGGACAGTGATTGCACTGCTGGAAGAGACAGGACAGTGATCGCACTGCTAGAAGAGACAAGACAGTGATCGCACTGCTAGAAGAGACTGGACAGTGATTGCACTGCTGGAAGAGACAGGACAGTGATCGCACTGCTGGAAGAGACAGGACAGTGATCGCACTGCTGGAAGAGACAGGACAGTGATCGCACTGCTGGAAGAGACTGGACAGTGATCGCACTGCTGGAAGAGACAGGACAGTGATTGCACTGCTGGAAGAGACAGGACAGTGATCGCACTGCTGGAAGAGACTGGACAGTGATCGCACTGCTGGAAGAGACTGGACAGTGATCGCACTGCTGGAAGAGACAGGACAGTGATTGCACTGCTGGAAGAGACAGGACAGTGATCGCACTGCTAGAAGAGACTGGACAGTGATTGCACAGCTGGAAGAGACAGTGATCACACTGCTGGAAGAGACAGGACAGTGATCGCACTGCTGGAAGAGACAGGACAGTGATCGCACTGCTAGAAGAGACTGGACAGTGATTGCACAGCTGGAAGAGACAGTGATCACACTGCTGGAAGAGACTGGACAGTGATCGCACTGCTGGAAGAGACAGGACAGTGATCGCACTGCTAGAAGAGACTGGACAGTGATCGCACTGCTAGAAGAGACTGGACAGTGATTATGTTGCTGGAATAGACAGGACAGTGATCACGCCGCTGGAATAGACTGGACAGTGATCACACTGCTAGAAGAGAAACTGTCTTCCCTTTTAAATTTGAAGAATTAACTTTAACCCCTTAAGGACCAAACTTCTGGAATAAAAGGGAATCATGACATGTCACACATGTCATGTGTCCTTAAGGGGTTAAATTCCTCACAATTATCACTTTAGTGAATAGACGAGAAAACTTATTGCAAGTCCCTTGATGATTCCATACAACTCAGGTTTATTCACAACATTTTCAGTCAAATGACCCCCTGCATTTCTTTTCTCAGCACTACCCACCCAGGTTTCCCCTAAATGTATAGCATGCCCCTCCAGCTGTTTGAGATTCTCACTCAATTACCTCTTCATTCCCTGTATATTTTACTAATAGATGCAACTTTCTGTTAACTTCTTTTAGCCATCACTTCCAAATTTACCCTGCTACCTCTTGTCTCAAATCCCCACTGTATCCTTTAGATTGTAAGCTCACAGGCTACCTAGCTAAGCACTTTGTATAAAAGAGCTTCATTGTGGAATCTGATGGCGCTATATAAATATTAAAATAATAATGGCTAGATATCAGCTTACGGGTAGGGCCCTCTCTACCTTTCGTATTTGTCTGTGTATATTGTACATTCTCCACTAATTGTACAGCGCTGTGGAATATGTTGGCGCTTTATAAATAACAGTAATAAATAAAATAAATAATAAAAGTGTGTATTGTAGAGAATTTACAGTGAATTTGCATTCAACATTTTTTACGAATTTGGACCTCACAGTAGTACAACAAAATCTCTGCTCTTTAATTTGATATTGGACTCTGGGATAGGTCTCTTACTATAGACCTTTCTGCACCCGAGGGTAGAGGGAGTTTGAGTTTATTTCTGTTTTTATATTTCCTTTACTCTAGTAAAAAGGTGCCATAATGTGGAAGTGCATCAAAAGTAAGTTATTTGAATTTTTTTTATCTTCCCTGTATTATTCACCTCGGTAAACAATCACCGCAATATTGTTTAGAATGAAGGAGCACAAAACTGTCAGTTCTCTGGAAGTAACCGTTCCTGTTTAAAGCTGACATTCTCTTTGAATTCCCCACAGTTTACACCTTAGTGAAAAAACAACCTGCTGGAGGGTTACAGGGTTCACTGAAAAGTGAATTGTCGTCAAAGGAAAGCTTACAAATTTGCAAAATTTAGATCAAAATAGTTGAGCAGAAAAAAAGGCACTGACTCAGCCATAGACACAGATTGACATACAGAAAAAAATAAAAAGGATATGTCAAAGCTACACTACAAACAAAACAAACAGTGCAAAAATATGATTAACTTTGAATTTTAATATCAATTGTCAAATTTAAATGATCAATTCACACTTTAGTGAATAAACCCTGTTTATTCTGTTTTGCAGTGAATTCACTAGTGTTTTTCAAATATAAGGCCAGGGTTTATATAGTAAAGTCCAGATATGCACTGAATGTGCAAAATTCAGTCAAAATTACTATATTCCAACACAATCTGCAAATCGCATATTTTGTAAAGACAATTACCGCACATAATTGAGCAAATTCTATGTGAAATAATAGAGTTCGCATATTTATCAAACATTAAATTGTATCCGCATGCACTCAAAACAGGTATAGCAGAAGCAAAATTTGCTAAAAAATGTACCTCTCATCGATAGAGGGCCAATATATCTTGTATACGAATGGGTTGTAAGCAATACTGCTTATCTAGACCGCATGAGATATAAGATGCTATAGCTTTGATAAACAATAAAAAAGATGCATTCTTGTGAACAAGTTATCTGTTTCAATTGTAATAGCATAAAAGTCCTTCAACTGTCCTGGAGGAAACTGTGTATACAATGTATCTAAAAAGTGCAACAGTAAAGTAAATAAAAAGATTTATTGTACCAGCGGTCTCCCTCGGGAGATTATTTACAATTTGGATTTACCACTCCTACTGCTCCAAACAACTGAATCTCCAAGTAGGTCAGAAAATACTTATTAATATCAACATACAGCATACCAGCTACATAGACTCTATAGGTAGCTGTATGTCTGTACACAGTCTATATTTATATTGCATTCTATTGCAATTAGTAGGAATCCAGAAGAATATATATTTGGACAATTACATTGCTACAATTTGTTTTATACTGTGTATTCTCTTGCATGCTGTCTTTGTGACATTTCATTGTATCAATAAATGTTTGTATTTATCGTACTGTTGTGCTTTTTTAGATACATTGTATACACATATCTTGTATAGCTCTGCACACATTAAAGGGTTACTCTAAGCAACAAGACAACTTTGTATAATTGCAAAGTTGATGTTGCATTGAGCGCCTGGCAGCTCCGAGAGGGGCTTAGAACCAGAGTGATTTGTAAAAACACTGGAACTCTAAGCTTTCCTCTTAGAGCTGTCTGTCATACAGCAAATATACACTTGGAGATGACATTAATATTCTTGTTTTATGTGAAATATTCCATGAGGTGAAGAGGTATTGGCCATGGTAACATTGTTTGGCAGTGATTAAACTGCATATGCTTCATGTAAGCAAAATTTTACCAAAGTCCCTTTGTAGATCAAAGAAAAATAATTCAAATAATACAAGTAATCTATAAAGAAAAGTTGGCATATGGGTAGCCGGTTGCTTTGGCTACATAGCATCTTGGTATGTCTGGCTAATAGGTCAATTCTTTTCCTTTGTGGTTTAGACAACCACCAGTCTCATATTTATTAATATCTTTTATAAGGCACCAACATATTCAGCGGCGCTGTGCAATAGGTAGACATGTATGAGGTACAGAAACAGAAGGTCTTGAGGGCTCTGCTCAAATGAGAAACGCCAGAAGTACCAGGCTAACAGTAAACAACACTGTGCTTTCTACAATTTCCACATGTATTAAGGCCTTTTGGCCTGTAATTGTGGGAGGGGCGTATGACTCACCTTCTACCTACTTAAGGGACACCCCTTACCTGGCTCCATACCGTCCGAGGTCAGCGCTGCATCCTGAATCCACTTCCGGTTCACGGACGGCGCCATCTTGCTTTCGGGGAAACTCTGCGTTTCGTTGGTGTTAGCGGTGTCCAGGAACTCCTTTCAGGTCTTTCCTCCCGGCCAGCCACGCACAAAAACCCGGTCTTCATTGTTGATTGAGTCCTCAGGTCTTCAAAAACGTAAGTCCGTCGCCCGGATCACTTCCCACGGCGTCACGATTTTTCACGGCCTTACTTTACGGCCGCACGCTTTACGGCCAAGTCACAGGCGAATTAACCCTCTGGTTTCCGGAAACCTATGTACCGTGTATGTAGCAATCGTATGCATCCTTATTCAGTATTCACAGTATGTTACCATGTTTCTATTTATCCTTATAAAATTTTCTGTACTTGGCAATTATCCTGGTAAATAAGTTTAATTTTAGTCTTTTATTAAGTACCTCTGTATATATATTTTCATATTGATACTTCATCTATTTTATACATACACACACACACACACAGACTGTATTTTATATACATATGATGTTTAAGCATATCCTCCCTATTCATATGTTATAAATTATACTTAAGTGAGGGCTCAGATATATTATTAAATTAGGATATATTAGTATAACATCCTGTTATACAACAGTTATGGTTAGCCTACATTACGGCTCCTTTTTCTGTCATGCTCGTACACATACCACAAGCTCAAGGACACAGTCCTATTTTCTAAGAGTATAATGGAGATGTTATTACAACCATGTACACTACGATTACATGGCACTAACTATTCAGGCCATTTCTTATCATACTCATACGCAATACCACGAGTATATAAGAACACGGTCCTACCTTCCACAGAGGGTTTCGGGTTGAATCACACGCTTGGTTCAACCTCTCATACGTCACAACATTTTCTGCATAGATTGTCATTTCACATAATTTCACATGGCATTTACAAACTCAGGCCTTTTCTTGACACACTCAGACGACGTAACACGAGTATTCAAGAACACGGCATATACGTCTCACAAGACTTTCGGTTTTGAATCACACGTTCTGGTTCTTACATTCATACGTCACTTTACAGCAACATTTATGATTCTGCATATTGTCATATTTCAGTCAAATGACCCCCTGCATTTCTTTTCTCAGCACTACCCACCCAGGTTTCCCCTAAATGTATAGCATGCCCCTCCAGCTGTTTGAGATTCTCACTCAATTACCTCTTCATTCCCTGTATATTTTACTAATAGATGCAACTTTCTGTTAACTTCTTTTAGCCATCACTTCCAAATTTACCCTGCTACCTCTTGTCTCAAATCCCCACTGTATCCTTTAGATTGTAAGCTCACAGGCTACCTAGCTAAGCACTTTGTATAAAAGAGCTTCATTGTGGAATCTGATGGCGCTATATAAATATTAAAATAATAATGGCTAGATATCAGCTTACGGGTAGGGCCCTCTCTACCTTTCGTATTTGTCTGTGTATATTGTACATTCTCCACTAATTGTACAGCGCTGTGGAATATGTTGGCGCTTTATAAATAACAGTAATAAATAAAATAAATAATAAAAGTGTGTATTGTAGAGAATTTACAGTGAATTTGCATTCAACATTTTTTACGAATTTGGACCTCACAGTAGTACAACAAAATCTCTGCTCTTTAATTTGATATTGGACTCTGGGATAGGTCTCTTACTATAGACCTTTCTGCACCCGAGGGTAGAGGGAGTTTGAGTTTATTTCTGTTTTTATATTTCCTTTACTCTAGTAAAAAGGTGCCATAATGTGGAAGTGCATCAAAAGTAAGTTATTTGAATTTTTTTTATCTTCCCTGTATTATTCACCTCGGTAAACAATCACCGCAATATTGTTTAGAATGAAGGAGCACAAAACTGTCAGTTCTCTGGAAGTAACCGTTCCTGTTTAAAGCTGACATTCTCTTTGAATTCCCCACAGTTTACACCTTAGTGAAAAAACAACCTGCTGGAGGGTTACAGGGTTCACTGAAAAGTGAATTGTCGTCAAAGGAAAGCTTACAAATTTGCAAAATTTAGATCAAAATAGTTGAGCAGAAAAAAAGGCACTGACTCAGCCATAGACACAGATTGACATACAGAAAAAAATAAAAAGGATATGTCAAAGCTACACTACAAACAAAACAAACAGTGCAAAAATATGATTAACTTTGAATTTTAATATCAATTGTCAAATTTAAATGATCAATTCACACTTTAGTGAATAAACCCTGTTTATTCTGTTTTGCAGTGAATTCACTAGTGTTTTTCAAATATAAGGCCAGGGTTTATATAGTAAAGTCCAGATATGCACTGAATGTGCAAAATTCAGTCAAAATTACTATATTCCAACACAATCTGCAAATCGCATATTTTGTAAAGACAATTACCGCACATAATTGAGCAAATTCTATGTGAAATAATAGAGTTCGCATATTTATCAAACATTAAATTGTATCCGCATGCACTCAAAACAGGTATAGCAGAAGCAAAATTTGCTAAAAAATGTACCTCTCATCGATAGAGGGCCAATATATCTTGTATACGAATGGGTTGTAAGCAATACTGCTTATCTAGACCGCATGAGATATAAGATGCTATAGCTTTGATAAACAATAAAAAAGATGCATTCTTGTGAACAAGTTATCTGTTTCAATTGTAATAGCATAAAAGTCCTTCAACTGTCCTGGAGGAAACTGTGTATACAATGTATCTAAAAAGTGCAACAGTAAAGTAAATAAAAAGATTTATTGTACCAGCGGTCTCCCTCGGGAGATTATTTACAATTTGGATTTACCACTCCTACTGCTCCAAACAACTGAATCTCCAAGTAGGTCAGAAAATACTTATTAATATCAACATACAGCATACCAGCTACATAGACTCTATAGGTAGCTGTATGTCTGTACACAGTCTATATTTATATTGCATTCTATTGCAATTAGTAGGAATCCAGAAGAATATATATTTGGACAATTACATTGCTACAATTTGTTTTATACTGTGTATTCTCTTGCATGCTGTCTTTGTGACATTTCATTGTATCAATAAATGTTTGTATTTATCGTACTGTTGTGCTTTTTTAGATACATTGTATACACATATCTTGTATAGCTCTGCACACATTAAAGGGTTACTCTAAGCAACAAGACAACTTTGTATAATTGCAAAGTTGATGTTGCATTGAGCGCCTGGCAGCTCCGAGAGGGGCTTAGAACCAGAGTGATTTGTAAAAACACTGGAACTCTAAGCTTTCCTCTTAGAGCTGTCTGTCATACAGCAAATATACACTTGGAGATGACATTAATATTCTTGTTTTATGTGAAATATTCCATGAGGTGAAGAGGTATTGGCCATGGTAACATTGTTTGGCAGTGATTAAACTGCATATGCTTCATGTAAGCAAAATTTTACCAAAGTCCCTTTGTAGATCAAAGAAAAATAATTCAAATAATACAAGTAATCTATAAAGAAAAGTTGGCATATGGGTAGCCGGTTGCTTTGGCTACATAGCATCTTGGTATGTCTGGCTAATAGGTCAATTCTTTTCCTTTGTGGTTTAGACAACCACCAGTCTCATATTTATTAATATCTTTTATAAGGCACCAACATATTCAGCGGCGCTGTGCAATAGGTAGACATGTATGAGGTACAGAAACAGAAGGTCTTGAGGGCTCTGCTCAAATGAGAAACGCCAGAAGTACCAGGCTAACAGTAAACAACACTGTGCTTTCTACAATTTCCACATGTATTAAGGCCTTTTGGCCTGTAATTGTGGGAGGGGCGTATGACTCACCTTCTACCTACTTAAGGGACACCCCTTACCTGGCTCCATACCGTCCGAGGTCAGCGCTGCATCCTGAATCCACTTCCGGTTCACGGACGGCGCCATCTTGCTTTCGGGGAAACTCTGCGTTTCGTTGGTGTTAGCGGTGTCCAGGAACTCCTTTCAGGTCTTTCCTCCCGGCCAGCCACGCACAAAAACCCGGTCTTCATTGTTGATTGAGTCCTCAGGTCTTCAAAAACGTAAGTCCGTCGCCCGGATCACTTCCCACGGCGTCACGATTTTTCACGGCCTTACTTTACGGCCGCACGCTTTACGGCCAAGTCACAGGCGAATTAACCCTCTGGTTTCCGGAAACCTATGTACCGTGTATGTAGCAATCGTATGCATCCTTATTCAGTATTCACAGTATGTTACCATGTTTCTATTTATCCTTATAAAATTTTCTGTACTTGGCAATTATCCTGGTAAATAAGTTTAATTTTAGTCTTTTATTAAGTACCTCTGTATATATATTTTCATATTGATACTTCATCTATTTTATACATACACACACACACACACAGACTGTATTTTATATACATATGATGTTTAAGCATATCCTCCCTATTCATATGTTATAAATTATACTTAAGTGAGGGCTCAGATATATTATTAAATTAGGATATATTAGTATAACATCCTGTTATACAACAGTTATGGTTAGCCTACATTACGGCTCCTTTTTCTGTCATGCTCGTACACATACCACAAGCTCAAGGACACAGTCCTATTTTCTAAGAGTATAATGGAGATGTTATTACAACCATGTACACTACGATTACATGGCACTAACTATTCAGGCCATTTCTTATCATACTCATACGCAATACCACGAGTATATAAGAACACGGTCCTACCTTCCACAGAGGGTTTCGGGTTGAATCACACGCTTGGTTCAACCTCTCATACGTCACAACATTTTCTGCATAGATTGTCATTTCACATAATTTCACATGGCATTTACAAACTCAGGCCTTTTCTTGACACACTCAGACGACGTAACACGAGTATTCAAGAACACGGCATATACGTCTCACAAGACTTTCGGTTTTGAATCACACGTTCTGGTTCTTACATTCATACGTCACTTTACAGCAACATTTATGATTCTGCATATTGTCATTTTCACATTAAAAGTCCCTTACATTCCCAGATCAGTTTAGTGACATGCATATCATCTGATCACCTTCCATATATACACATTACACGGCCAATCCCCTGCTGCCAGGTATCGGACTCAGCATAACGCTTGTCACCAAGCATGGGCAGTCATGTCACTATCCTACTCATAGACTTTTACACCTCCCACACATACTGCTAGAAGCCATAATCCCAGCCTATACAGATTACACAGGTCTCACGGGATCCATTCTCACTCTATCCCTTTTTAGGTTTATCCAGGTTTTCATACCTGTCGATTCTCAAAACTTTATACATACTACCAGGTACGTAAGCCTGCTCACGCTGTAGTTCACATACGTTTCATTCTTCTAGGCCATAGAGTACTGGCAAGTTAGGGGTATAGGCCCAAATAGGTATCTCCCTTCTTGGCATTTCTGCCTATCGTTTAGTGGTCCGCGAGGCCAACACCCCGCCTCCAAGTCTCGGAGGCAAACGCCATCGGGCCACACGTGAGTTAGCCGCCTCGCAATATTTATAGAGAGGGCCTCACCTGTCACTCCCTCCCCCTGTTTTCTTTTACTATCACCGAGAGGCCTACGATTCCTGCCACCACGACGGGTGGCCTCAATAACCCCTCGCGCCAACTCATAGACAGAGCCTCTCATAGCCACTTGGCAACTAGCAGGGCCTCACCTGTCACCAAAGAACAAGATTAATGGTTTCGCCTTACCCGGCATAATTAGCCTGCCAGTACATCCCCTAGGATTTTTCCAAAGTGTCTGGCGCATTCTCACAGTACGGGACAAGGTCCAACTGGAGCGAGATTGATACTGTCATTTTCTGCAGACACTTTGCAGGTTTGAGAACACCGGCCCGTGCATACTGCTCCTCCATGGCCATACTGCCAATTTTGTCCTACCACTGCAAACGAACCTACTACCTCACAGGGCACTGGTTCCGCTGGTTCAGCAGAGGAAACGCCCAAAGATAAACTGGGTCGTCCTATCAAGTTTTTGGGAAAATCCCAAATATGTAATAATTTCAATGTCTGTGCATGTAATTACAGTGGATGTAGGTTATTGCATATATGTTCAAACATGCTTTAGAGCACAGGCGAAAACTATGTGTCCAATTAAAATGTACCCTAAGCAATACTTAACGGATATAAAGGGAAATCTTCCCACAAACAAAGATTTATCATCGATCTGTCTGCACCTCACACCTCTGCCAATAATCACGCCATTACGGCTATCATGCAGGCAGGTGTCGGAGCACGGCTCAGCAAGACTGACATAACACATGCTTTCAAATTATTGCCTATCCACCGTACACTATGGCACCTGCATGGCATTAAGTGGGCCGGGCACTACTATTTTTTCTCACGTTTAACGTTTGGTTCAAAAGTAGTCCGGCCTTTTTCGACGTATTCGCCGAAACACTATGCTGATTATTGTTAAATGTAGCCAGATGCCCTACAGTTATACACTACTGGATGATTTCTTACTGATCGAAGAGAATATTTCTCCACCCAGTAGCCTCATAGAAACCATCAGTCTTTTTAAACAGGTGGGCGTCCCAGTTTCCCCCACCAAAACCGAAGGACCAGATACAGTTATCACTTTCCTAGGAATCATACTAGACTCAGCCACAGCCAGCAAGCCAGCCTGCCACACACCAATATAGAGAACATTCTTACCAACATCAACCTTTACTTACACCTCGGTACTTGCAACCGCAAGAATTACATCTCTACTTGGGTCACTAAATTTTGCCATGCGCATTATACCCCAAGGCCGGGCTTTCATCTCACGACTCCTAAACATGTTCCCACTGTTTAGCATGATGCACACAGGTTACCCTTGGATACCCAGGCCACGGCAGACCTACTTATGTGGAGAAACTTTTAACCACCTGGAATGGGAGAAGCATGTTTCCCCCTGAATTGTCTGACTCTTCACCTACCATCTGGTCAGACGCGGGTCTACCACAGGTTTCGCAGTAATTTACGGGAATGAATGGCTTTGGGGTAGTTGGCCTCCAGAGGTTCAGGACCTGGAGAGTTTTTCCAACTACTTCAGCTCTATTTGAGATATATCCCATTGTGGCAGCTGCCGTGACATGGGGGCATCTATGGGCAGGTTCGTCAGTACGTTGCTACTCAGACAACCAAGCAACGCACCACATCATAAACAAAGGTCGATCCAAATCACTGACCATTATGAGGTTCTTGAGGAAACTCACCTGGCTGGCCGCGTGTCACAATTTTTTCTTGTTTTGTGTGCATGTCCCAGGTGTATACAACACGGCTGCTGACCATTTGTCTTGTTTCAATTTACAGGCTTTTCGACAAATACTTCCGTCAGCTGCACGCACAGCCACGACCACTCCACCTTTCCACCAACTAGTCATGGACTAGACGCTATAATGCAACATAGCAGGACATTGTCACAATTAGCGCTATCCGCCAATACCCGGAAGACCTATGACAGGGCTTTCCTTCTATTCAAAAGATTTCTGTCATCACACAATATCGCACAACCTTTCATTATGACATCCTTGTTGGGTTTTGCTTCCTTTTTGCCACCTCAAACTCAAATTATCATACAACACAATCAAGCTATATCTAACAGGCATACAACATCACATGTTAACATTACAACCAATCAACACAAGTTTCATGTCCTCCTACCAGATCAAAAATATCCTTAGGGGTATTCATAGATCCGAACCCCCACGTACTGCGCAAAGGCTACCCATAGACGTCAATATTTTCAAAGATCTATCCAAACTACTAGATTTAAAACCCTTTGCCAACAACACAAACCTTGTTATTAAAACCGCCATCTATATGGCTTTTATGGGTTTTAAGACCAAGAGAATTTACCGCCATCTACACAACCCAGTCCACTCACATTCTGCTTCACTCACACTTAACAAAACACATGGATTACTATATCTTGCCTCTGCATCACTCCAAAACCAATCAACACGCACCTCCGGTAGAGGTTAGATACTATCCTACCCACAACGAGTGGTGCCCCGTCACATTACTGGACACATATACCCAGGTTTTACAAGCATCACCATCTCAACCACTTTTGTCTACAAGGTTCGGTACTCACTACCACCACCTTCATGACCCACGTCAGGTCATTACTTACACAACTAGGCCTAAAAGCAAATAACTATTCGGGCCACTCCTTCCGCTTAGGAGCAGCCACTACAGCGCTGGAAGTCCTCTGCATACTCTAGATACACACCTAACCCAGTACAAGAAGTTAGAAATGCCTTTCAAGATATGTCTGGTTAAAGTATGTATATTGCTCGTTTCGTAATAAATTTTGATTTTCTACTTTTGCCCTCTTTATTTACAGGTCTACCTCATCGTCGGTTCCGGCACACCACAACCGACTTGCTCTTGTAATACCATCCCACACCTAACAGTGTTTGTATCTTCTGTACTATCAGGAGCCCTTAACACAAGTATTAAGGCCTTTTGGCCTGTAATTGTGGGAGGGGCGTATGACTCACCTTCTACCTACTTAAGGGACACCCCTTACCTGGCTCCATACCGTCCGAGGTCAGCGCTGCATCACCCTCCCACCCACTCCTCTTTATCAACTCCTTTTTCTTACATTTCTTCTAGGTGGGCCCTCTTTATTTACAGGTCTACCTCATCGTCGGTTCCGGCACACCACAACCGACTTGCTCTTGTAATACCATCCCACACCTAACAGTGTTTGTATCTTCTGTACTATCAGGAGCCCTTAACACAAATGAAGGTTTTAGAATTCACCAGATAGGCTTTCAATTTATTATTTCATTTTATATCTTTTTTTTTTTTTTTGTTAATTGCATATCTGGCATTTAATATACAACTGTGTGTATTGTGAAACAAAACAAAAAAAAAAGCTTTCATTATGAAGTTCCTCTATTTTCAGTTTGGTCAACGACATCCGGATATGTACTTGACATTGGACATGTGTTTATTACAGCAGCTTTATATGCCGCTAATACAACTGTGGGTTATCATAGAGGCCACTCAAAGCACCACAAACACTACTGCTAATTATAGTGATTATTTATATAGTGATTAATAGGGAACATTTTGGGTTAATCCCATTAGCCCACAGTTCACATATTATCATCGGAATCCATAGTGGGATAGCTTTGGAGATAATGTGGAGGTGAAACATCAGTATAGCTAGAGGCAGAAGCATACTAATGAGGGAGGGCAATATGCCTGTGTTACAGGAATCAGGTGGTGCACAGAGCACCCCCTCCCACCAGAGCAGAAATCTGCCTACTGCCATATAGCTGGTAAGGGTGTCGCCTGTTTTGCCGCTCTCCTCTTAGTATTGGCATAGCAGGCGCTGGGGGGCTGCTGGAATCGCTGATTTACCCAGCTTCCTTGCACACCCTCTAATGGTGCTGGAGCCAAGATGTGATATCCCTTTAGCCCTGGAATCGGTACAGAGACTATCAGGGCCACCATCAGGGGGTGACAACCCGGCCGCCTGGGCCCCATGTGTAGCGGTGGAATTGCCGCCGGCGCAGTTGCACTGGGGCCCGCACGCTGTTGGGGCCTATTGGGTGGCCCACGCACTTAGGGCCACCCAATAGGCCCTATATCTTCAGGGGCCCGGTCAGCGCTGTGGCTGTGTAATAGCAAGACCGGGCCCCTTTTAAAAAAAAAAAATACAGCCGCAGCGCAAGTGCTACTGGGAGGAAGTGGTCATTTCCTCCCAGCTCACTCCGCGCGGGATGAGAGCCAGCCAGGCTGTGAAGAGAGAGAGCAGCGCCATAGCCCCAGCCACCCTCCTGCAAAGAAGGTAAGAACAGGAGGGTGGCTGAAAAATATGCTCTGTGTGTGTGTGTGTGTGTATATGTCTGTATGCATGCATGTATGTCTGTCACAGTGTGTATGAATGTCATTATGTCTGTGTGTCTGTATGTATATATATGTATGTATGTCATTATGAATGTATGTCTGTGTGTATGCATGTATGTCTGTATGTTTGTATGTCTGTATGTTTGTATCTTGAAAAAGACCCTGAGGAGTCGAAACGTCAATTTGATGTTCTACACTTTGATGTAAACTTTTGTCACAATAAATATACGATAAAGAAGTCCTTTTGAGTGCTCCTATTTATCATTGGTTATATATTTGGACGTTGGAAGCACCAGAGGCAAGAACAATACAAATTTTTTAAGGGTGAGTGCCTAAATCATATTTTTGTATGTATGTATATATGTATGTCTGTATGTCAGTATGTCTGTATGTCTGTGTGTATGTGTGTATGCATGTCAGTATGCATGTATGTATGTATGTATATATGCATGTATGCCAGTATGAATGTATGTCTGTATGAATGTATGTCTGTGTATGTATGTATGTGTGTGTGGATGTCAGTGTCTGTATGCATGTATGCCAGTATGAATGTATATATGTCTGTATGTCATTATGAATGTATGTGTGTATGTATGTCGGTGTCTGTATGTATGTCAGTGTGTATGTATGTATGTGTCTGTATGTCCTCATGCATGTGTGTCTGTATGTATGTTAGTATGTGTCTGTCTGTCACTATGTATGCCTGTGTGTGTATGTCTCAGTATGTGTGTGTCAGTATGTATGCCTATATGCATGTATGTCTGTTTCAGTATGTGTGTCTGTTAGTATGTATCTGTGTGTGTGTGTGTGTGTATGTGTGTGTGTATCTGTGTCCTTTTGCATCAGTGTGTGTGTTTGTGTCTGTGTGTGTATTCCTATGGGTGGGATTTGGAGGCGGACCCTGTGGGCGGGATTGGAGGCGGGCCCCAGGGGGCCCAGACCCTGAGCTCAGTTAGGGGCTCCAAAATTTCTGGTGGCGGCCCTGGATACTATTCCCAGCAGCACTCCACTGGGTATTAGGGTTGATTTCCCTCCAGCTCTCCCTCACTGTGAACCCCGATAATATGAAATAAAATGAAAATTATGTGTGCATATAAATGGGTGTGTGCATATGAATGGGTATGTTTGAGTCTCTGTGTGGGTAAATGTGTGTGTGAGTCTGTGTGTGTAATCGAGTGTGTGTATACGAATGTGTGTTTTTGTATTAGTCTGTGGGTGTGTTTGAGTCTGCATGGATTTCACTGTCTGTATTGTTTTAAACCAAACTGAAATAATCAAAGAACAGTTCACTGAGAAGGGCTATAGAGAAAATGATCTGCAAAAGAGTATGGAAGAAATGAAAAGGATGGAAAGAAAAGACAGAGTAAGGATTTTAATAAAACAGAGATCCCGTTCATTTGCAACTTCTCCACCAACAATAAAAAAGTACAGAATGCTATAAAAAATATTGTATTTTCTACATGATGATCCAGTCCTTAAGAGCATATACCAAAACACCCAAGATTGACATGAAAAAATACCACCAGGCCACCGCGTTGCAACGCATACTAGAATGGCACACCCGCCCATCACATAAACAATGGATCCCGCTGATGTAGATTGGTGGTTGTGCAACTATGCCGGAAATTGTATGGGGGACCAAGACCACGACACGGAAAGACCCCGATAACACCTCACCGATGGCCCATACCTTACATACGTGGGGCACAACGAGAAGAGCCAAGCACATATCCCCGACACCAAGCCCGCTGACCCCTATCACCAACAATCGCTCCATAGGAGAAGGCATCACTGCCAGGGCATGGGGAATCCTGGGAGAACAAGAGCAGGAATACGTGCCACTCCACAATGTACTGGGCGACACCACCCTGAAAATGCTCTCAGAACTCACCAATACACAAACCCCGACCCTACAGCACGTCTTCCGCTATACTGAACTAAAACATTTCTACCATTCATTCAGAGACAGAACGGCCTTACATAGGGCCCTAACGCCATTTGAGAGAATGTGTTTTACCAAAAGGAGCATAGGCAAAGCGATCTCTTACCTTTACCAATACGTCCTCACAGGTGACCGCACAGAAATAGTCACATTCAAGTCGCACTGGGAAAGTATTACAAATCAGGAATTTACCCCCACCCAGTGGGAAAAAATACTCATCTTACACCATAAATATTCGGTAAGCACACGATATCAAGAAGTTAATTACAAACTCTTATCACAATGGTACAAAACTCCAGCACGTCTTCATAAGATATTTCCCAGTGTCCCAGGCATATGCTGGAGGTGTGGAGAGGAGGAAGGTACCCTCAGCCACATTTGGTGGGACTGCTCAATCATACAGCCGTTCTGGACCCAGATCAGCACAAAAATCACAGAGATCCTCCGAGAACCGTTCCCCCTTAATATGGGAGAATAATTACTGCACTCGACACCACAACCAATCTCACAATATTAAAAATCCATACTGCGACATATGCTGGATGCAGCCAAAGCGCTCATACCCGCGATGTGGAAACAGACACAGCCACCAACGTTAACCCAATGGTACGATAAAGTTGAGGAGATCCGCTCAGCAGAAAAGATGAGGGCATCCCTCATGGGACAAAGTGAAAAATATGTGGAGCGATGGGGGCCTTGGGTGGGGCATGTCACCGGGAGACGGGAGGCCGAAGGCTCGAACCACCATGCCAGCGGGGCAGGGGTGGGGGGGGGCATAGGGGCCACACATGCCTGCCAGAAGACGGGACCTCAACAAGGAAACCACCACATGACCGACCTGACACTGGGGACCAAGCCCAATAACCGGCATACAGGACCCAACCAAGTACTCTTACTAGCGCGGCGGGAACACATGTGGGAGATTAAGGGGGACGATCGACACGAATATACGCATAAGCCACCTCTAGAACATACTAAAACAAACAGACGTACATGGGTAATAACACAGCGCACATACCATACCCTAAGGTTAAAGGGACCCCAACCACCGGGACACGGAGAGCCAACAGCCTAGACATGGGGGCACACGCACGAGAAGATATACTTGCCCTGATCCTAGTACCCTTACCACGCATACCACGCCACCTCAAAGCAACTACCCGGGTCAAAGCAGAACTTTACCCCACATGATACACGATAAACACACAGGGAAACAAAGCCAATACACTCCACAATCGATGGGACACGGTCTCGACCCAACCACACGGACACACGCACACACCAACATAAGACGGTTTAGGGTGCCCGCCTGCTACTGTATTCACCACCTGAACTCCGGCAAACGACTGCAGACAGGATTAGGGACCGCCTGACGGCCGTAATCTCACAAGCACAACATGTTACACAACAGACTGGCACTACAGTATTGGAACAGAATGTTTTGTGCTTTTCTTTCTTTCCATTCGATATTAGTTCCTTTAAGATTGCTTATGTTTTCATGTTATGGGTCACCTGACTGGGATACCTAGGGACCTTCGTATCTCATTTTATGCCTTTCTCTCAGGAATCTAGGCACCTCACAAGACCAAATAATGTATAGCAGATCGAAAACCTGCGCGTTTCCACCAACCTATTCCCATGTTATGTCACGAAAACTTTGACAAATTTTCAAAAAAAAAAAAAAAAAAAAAAAAAAAGGCAACACATGAGACACAGGCACTCACTATTATCTGCTTGGAATGCGTGGGACCTGCGAGTCCGCATAGCTCATTGGGGCCTGCGAGCCCACATGCAAATACTTGATGTTGTTGTTTCCAGGGAACTGCGAGTCCAACCCCTTTTTCTTGTTGAAAATACATTGCAAATACATTAATAAAAATCATATTTACAAAAAAAAAAACACCCAAGATTGTATATAGGGGATGTAGAAATGTAAAGAATATCTTTGTTAAAAGTAACTTCAAAGATCCATCAAAAGAAAGTAATTTCTTAAACAGCAATAAAGGTTTTTATGGATGTGGAGGTTGTTTGCAGGGGCAGGCTGGGCCGGGAGGCAGGGAGGCAATTGCCCCCCAGGCTGCCCTAAATCCCATTAAGACCGGCCGCGGCGGGCCGGCCCTTTAAATGCTGCAGCCGCCTGAGCGCTCTGTAAAGAGCGCTCAGGCGGCTGCAGAACAGATTCTCCCCTCCCCTCCCCTCCCCTGTAGCGTGGCCAAGCTGCTCTCCGGTCTGCGGTCCCGGCCGGAGTGATCGGAAGGTGCACGCTCAGTGTGCACCTTCCTTTCAGTCTGGCCGGTTACAGGAAACAGAAACTCCTGTTCCGCGCGGAGTTTCTGTTTCCTGTAACCAGCCGGACTGACAGGAAGTGCACACTGAGCGTGCACCTTCCCATCACTCCGGCCGGGACCGCGGACCGGAGAGCAGCTCGGCCATGCTACAGGGGAGGGGGGAAGAAGAAGAGGGGAGGGGGGAAGTAAGAAGAGGGGAGGGAGGGGGGAAGTAAGAAGAAGGGAGGGAGGGGGGAAGTAAGAAGAGGGGAGGGAGGGGGGAAGTAAGAAGAGGGGAGGGAGAGGGGAAGTAAGAAGAGGGGATGGGGGAAGTAAGAAGAGGGGAGGGGGGAAATAAGAAGAGGGGGGGAAGTAAGAAGAGGAGATGGGGGGAAGTAAGAAGAGGGGGAAAGTAAGAAGAGGGGAGGGGGGAGTAAGAAGAAGGGAGGGGGGAGTAAGAAGAGGGGATGGGGGAGTAAGAAGAGGGGAGGGGGGGAGAGTAAGAAGAGGGGGGAGTAAGAAGAGGGGAGGGGAGGGGGGTGTAAGAAGAGGGGAAGGGGGGAGTAAGAAGAGGGGAGGGGAGGAGTAAGAAGAGGGGAGGGGGAGTAAGAGGGGAGGGGGAGTAAGAGGGGAGGGGGGAGTAAGTGGAGGGGGAGTAAGAAGAAGGGGGGAGTAAGAATAGGGGAGGGGGGATAATAAGAGGGGGGAGTAAGAGGGGAGGGGGAGTAAGGGGAGGGGCAGAGTAAGAGGAGGGGGGAGTAAGAAGAGGGGAGGGGGGAGTGTAAGAAGGAGGGGAGAAAAGAAAAAGAGGGGGGAAGAAGAGGGGAGGGGAGTAAGAAGAGGGGGAGGGGGGTAAGAAGGAGGGGAGATAAGAAAAAGAGGGGGGTAAGAAGAAGAAGGTGGGAGTAAGAAAAAGAGGGGGGAGTAAGAAGAAGAAGAGGAGGGAGTAAGAAAAAGAGGGGGAGTAAGAAGAAGAAGGGGGAGTAAGAAAAAGAGTGGGGAGTAAGAAGAAGAAGGGGGGTAAGAATAGGGGAGGGGGGATAATAAGAGGGGGGAGTAAGAGGGGAGAGGGAGTAAGGGGAGGGGCAGAGTAAGAGGAGGGGGGAGTAAGAAGAGGGGAGGGGGGAGTGTAAGAAGGAGGGGAGAAAAGAAAAAGAGGGGGGAAGAAGAGGGGAGGGGAGTAAGAAGAGGGGGAGGGGGGTAAGAAGGAGGGGAGATAAGAAAAAGAGGGGGGTAAGAAGAAGAAGGTGGGAGTAAGAAAAAGAGTGGGAAGTAATTAGAAGAAGGGGGGTAAGAAGAAGAGGGGGTAAGAAGAGGGGGGAGTAAGAACAAGAGGGGGAGTAAGAAGAAGAAGGGGGGTAAGAAGAAGAAGGGGGTAAGAAGAAGGGGGTAAGAAGAAGAAGGGGTAAGAAGAAGAAGGGGTTAAGAAGAAGAGGGTAAGAAGAAGAAGGGGGAGTAAGAAGAAGTAGGAGGGTTAAGAAGAAGAAGGGGGAGTAATAATAAGAAGAAGGGGGGAGTAAGAAGAAGAAGAAGGGGGGTAAGAAGAAGGGGGGAGTAATAAGAAGAAGGGGGTAAGAAGAACAAGGGGGGAAGTAAGAAGAACACAGGGGGGTGAGGAGAACACACAGAGGGAGGAGTGAAAAGAACACAGGGAGGGTGGAGGGGGGGATGAGAAGAGCACAGGGAGGGTGGGTGAGTGTGAGAAGAGACCGCTATGGGAGGGTGGGGGAGAGGAGAGACCACTAAGGGGCAGGGGAGAGCTCTAAGGGACAGAAGGGACAGCTCTATAGGACAGGGGGCAAGACAGGGAGCTCTTTCACACTACGCGCGCACACACACACACAATGCATCCCTATACATACACAGGAACACACAATGCATCCCTATACATACACAGAAACACAACATGCTTCCCTTACACACAGAGAAACACACAATGCATCCATTACACACACACACACACACAATGCAACTCTTACACACAAAGACAATGCATCATTTGCACACATACACAGAAACATACAATGCAAACCCTTACACACACATGCAAACACACACACTGTTTTTCTTACATACACACAGAAACACAATGCATCTCTTACACTCAATGCACAAACAGACACACACCTTGCATCCCTTATGCATACAAACACAGATTCACACAATGCATCCCTTACACACAACCAGAAACACATAATACATCCCTTATACACAAATACACACTGCATCACCTGCACAAACTGGTATCCCTATACACTACATACCATAAGCACACATATTAGATCCTCTACAATAACACATAACACATCCCCTACACACTCCACTCCCTGAGAGTGAACTCATGGGTGGGTGGAACATATAAGTGGACTTATGAGTGGGCCTTATGGGCATACTCACCGTCAGGCACTGGGGCCCAGACCTTGAGCTGTGTAAGAGGCCCCCCAAAAATGGAGCTGCTTCCAATTCTCCCAGAACATTGAATTTTGTGACCACAGTTGCAAACAGCCTCCAGAGATCCTGTTCTACACCAGACCAGTGGAGACAAACTGCAGCCCATCATCATCCTCATCTAATTGTAAGTAGGCAATCTAGTATATTATTAGTGACACTAATCTATAATTTACCTCTGTATTAATATTGAGGGATGTCTAAGTAGTAATGTCAGTGTGTGTCAGCAGGGCCAGCCGTTGGGGTGGGCAAGCTGTGCGGTCACGCAGGGTGCCATGACAACAGAGGCACCGGCGGCCAACACAGCTCACAAGTTGGGTACACCAGCATATTTAATTTAAACGATTCGCTGGTGGTCCACTGGTGTGCACCAGCAGTAGGTGCAGTCAGATCATATCCTCTCCCTCGTGGTTCCGGCGCTCAGTTAGTGAGTCAGAGCACAGGCTCAGAGATTCTCAGCCTGTGCTCTGACAACATTGAAAGTCAGAGCCGTGAAGGAGCGGGTATGCAAAGAGCTACTGATTAGCATAACATCAATATCCGTTATAAAACCAGGAAAAGGTGGACATGGATGGTGAACTGATTTGGTGGTGCAATGGGCCACTTGACTGGTTTTGCCCCCCAGGCCTAAGGCTGCCAGCCCTCCCCTGGTTGTTTGGCATGCACGGAAACTAAAAGTAAAAAGAGGCATATAAGCAAAATCAAAGAAATCAGAAAGAAAGATTTAATCATTAAAGACCAATTAACTTGCTTTTCTAAAAATATAATCTATATGTTAAAATGCCCCTGTGACATGCTATATATTGGGAGAACCATTAGATGCTTCCATGTAAGAGTATCGGAACATAGTGTCTCCCAACATTTCAAAACACACCATAATCAAAATCCACAAAATCTCACCTTCTGTGCACTAAAATCAGTTAAAAGAAATCGGAGGGGAGGAGATTTCAACAAAACAATTGGCACTGAATAAATTAAATTTATTTTTAATATTCATTTTAATACATTAGCCCCCCCATGGTTTGAACTTGGATTTCAAACTATGTCACTTTTTAGCTTAACTATTTATTTTTTATTCTTGATTCTTTGCTTTTAGATTTTAAAGTATTTTCCCTGTCTTTTTAAAAATACATTTTTATGTTTTTTTTTTTTTTTTTTATATATTCTTAGTTATTTTTATATTCAATTTCCCCTCCAGTTTCTATTGTGGGAAATATATTGATGGTATATCATATTGCGGTCTAATATCTCCCTTCATTATCGCCATTTTTATGTATTCCATAAATATCTTATTTTAAATGATAAATGGATCATATTGAGTGTAATATAATAATGAAATATCATACATTGGTCTGAATTCTCCCTCCATTATTTATGCAATATTTTATTTTAATGAAGTCCTGATATTTATCATTTTTTACCAAGTACTTATTTATGTTATTTTAAATTTTATACAAATATCTTATTTTATAAGATATATGGATTTTTCCTAAGTGATTGTGTTTATCTGTTTCTTATTTCCCATATTTTATAAATGAGCTCTTATGCTGCATCATGAACTCTCAAATGGAACGCATATGCGTTCCACACACAACATCGTGATTATTTGACAAGCATTGTCGCTTATGAAGCCCGTCAGTGAAGCTCAGACATGCATTCCATAAAGAAGGAAGCAACAATATGTACTGAGACACAGATCGCGTCCCTCCGACTCACATCCAAATGACCGGATGCCGGACACAGCGTCCCTCTGACTCATAGACATAGAATACATAGACGCCACACGTCTATGGAATTCTGTGCTGAGCGGCGAGAAATGCGGCAGCCATCTTGGACCGGTCGCCGCTCTACTGAAGCTATTGAAAATCCCTTGGAAAGCCCATCTCACTAAAGGTAAGTGAAGGACTTAGGGGCACTTATAGCCCTTGTTGTGTGTTTGAGTTTATTGTGGGGTTAAGGGGATCCCTCACATAACTGTTGAGCCACTTCTCATCCATTGTATGTTTGTATAATTTTTGTATTTGCATTTGGCTGTGATGTAAATCGTTTCAGTTTTAGATAAACTGCAATAATTACCTTGCAGGACTAAAACTGTCTCTAGTGGCTGTCAACCAGACAGCCACTAGAGGCTCTTCCTGGATCGCCTCCAGGTTGCCTAAATGACGCTGGATGTCCTCATTCTCTGCAGAAGGACATCCAGCATCAGTGACATTTCTATAGGAAATTATTGAGGCAATGTAGAGGACCTAATGCGCTCACAGTTCATGAACATTTTCACCCCGTCACATGACGTCAGAGAAGGTTGACCCTGGGCAGAGGGACATAGTCTCTGGAATCGGGTAAGTGACTAAAGTTTTTTTTTAACACTTTCCATGCCGAGGGGGTAGTGGGTGCGAGGGAGGGGTGGCAGGAGGGAGGGATCAGAGGGTAGTCTAGTGTTAGGAATACAACTTTGTATTCCTAACACTATAGAATCAATTTAAGGTAAGGTATTTAGATTGTTTTGTTAATGCATTATCCATATTATGCATTGAATGAACACTCCACACACCTAAAGTGCAGCTTTCAAAAGAAATTGCTTTGTTACACCCCAGGCTGTCAATCAGACAATAGGTAATATTACTTCCTGATAGTAGAGCTATACTCGAGATGCAAAGACGTCTCATTAGCTGTATTTGGCAGTCTGTTATTGGACAGCCACAGAAAGTCTGGGTGGGTTTAGAAGGGGAGGGATTTCAAATGATTCAGACAAGAGATTAGCAGCATTTTCAAGCTGTGTTTAGCGATACCCCAATGAAAAAATGCATAATGATTTACATGCGTGTTTTCATGGGGTATATCTACTAGACAGTAATTTTGTTATTTCCCTTTAAACTTAAAGGGCTATTATCCTATTGTATATTTCCTGTAAATTGAGTTAGCTGAACATTATCAAGTGAGTGAGTAAATGAGTTAATTGAGCCTGGGAAGAAATGTAAAAACACCCATAGCTGCTGATAGATTAGATGCGCAGTCCTTTTGCTGACTGGTACTGTAGTTGAGCACATGGCATATTTCCAGGAAAGCCTTTGACACACAAGATATCTCAGTATGCTGCTATTCAGTCATCAGCACTTAAGAGAAGTTTGTCTAGTATGTTATTTTTTTTGCATGGGAAAGTTAAAGCTCAGGGTAGCAGGTACAATTGATAGCCTACACCCCTGAACACATTCCCGTGAGTTTAAACAAAAATGTAATGCCAGCTAGGCTTTCTGTAGTGTGTAGTTCATCGTTGAGAATATATTATACCTCCCATCATTTTTTTTGTATTCTTTATTTTTCAAAGTGCAGAGTTGATTACACAAGACAAAATTGGTGAATGGCATAACAAGTTGTAGACATGCAAAAAACAACAAGATTTACTGCACTTTTTTTTTTTTAAATAGAAAAGGTAACAGGGTTGAGTCACGTTAATGTCAAGAGAAGCATATAACAGGATATTACTTATAAACCGACATATAGACTAACAGTTGTTATCTGGTAAGCGTTTAGAATGCTTATTTGTCTAGATCAGGGATATTTTAGACTTAGGTCTCTCGCTTTTGAGTTACATGTAAAAGTGGACTGCACATATTGACCATCCAGTGGGTCGCACATATTTGGCACTGCAGAAGTATGCAAGGGGGTCAATCAAGAGATTTGTGCCCACAAGGGGCATCTGAGCGGGACCTGCTGGGTTAGTGCCCTAGGGCAGGGTGAGATGGCAGAGCCATTATGCAAAAACCGGGAACAATTGCTGGATGCTCATAATGGGAAATGGGCGGACTGGGGGGGGGGGAGAGGGGGTGGGGGGAGACGGGCGGACAAGAGGTCTGCTGCGTATGGGCCTATAAGCCTATGTGGAGATCATCTACTTGTGCCCAGCGGTACCTCCCATCATTTTAAATATCTTTGCAGAGGCACATTTTGATTTAAGAGGTGCAGTTTCACCCAGATTTAACAGTAAATCCCTGATTTCAGACTAATTTCCCAGTCTGTGTTGCTGGTGTCCCAGTTCTCAGGAATGGTAAAGTGCACTTATGTGGGACAATGATCTAGACAAAAAACAAACAATGCATTGTAAACAATTCAAGATAGCAAGATAATAACTAAAAGTTCACTATTTGCCCTAAATTTTCAAAGAAGAGGTTGAGATATTTTCATCCAGTCCTGTCTACCATTTATTATTGTGGACGAGTTATATCTTAATGCCATCAGTCATTTGAGGGATGTGAAGTTATTATTATTATTATTATTATTATTATTATTATTATTATTGTTATTATTTATAACATATTTTGCAGTTCATTAAATCTAAAGAATGGAAATATTTTACAAGAAATTGAAATGCAAAATATTAACAGAGACAAGAGGTGAGGAAAGTCATGCTCAAACCAGCTTAGAATCTATGAGTTCAGCTATTGCTAGTAGTTTTCCAAGTTGTTCAGCTGTTGTGAGAAGGAACCGTGAAGCTTTGATTAACTTGTTGTGTAACTTCACTCATGTTTTACCTATAGCTTCCGAATAAACTTTCTCACAGATAAAAAAAAAAAAAAAACTGCAATCCTTAGGAGTCCATGATCTGTACATTCCATGCATGCAGAAGACATACAAGATCTTGTATGCAGAGTTGTCATATTATCAAGGCAGGTGCAGAGGAGCTGGACATCAGGTGCCCAGTTGGAGAGTGAGCATAATCCGAAAACTCCTTGCACCATAAGCACTACAATAGGCTTTAGCAGTGGTTCCTGTGAGCAGTCCAGGATTTTTGCATTTCCCTTTTTTATTCCAATGGAGATTCTGGCAAAACCCAGACTGTTGGTGGGCCATGAGGACTGGTTTGGGAACCACTGAGCTATAGTATAAACAGGGCTAGAACATTGACGATCCTTTAAATGTTCCTGGAAACCAGTTATTTCAGCACCATTCTAATCTTTTCATAAAGGAGCTTCCTGATAAGCACTCCTCCATATTCCACTTTATAAAACGAACTTTGTGATAAATATCCCTCCTTATTCTACACGAACTGATATCACCGTCAGCTGGGGAATATCAGACACATTCCTGGCTAACTTACTGGCATGTCCAGTCTTTTGTTTGTTAATAGAACCAAACACGGCAACAAGGAGATGGTTTTTATTTTTATTTTTGGAAAGATATACTACCCCAAGAATAAATTAAAGTTTTTTTTTTTTAAAGCAATGAGAATTAAGCATTGGAACCTATGTCTGGAGTCTAATGAGATGACATCAGGTACCATGGGAAACACACACACACACCTTCAGACGCTTCTAAATGAGGAGCCTGGGGGAAAAAAGGGAGGGCTTGCAAACCTGCAATTCATAAGAACTGCGACTTTTGCAAGCTCCTTTAAGATATACCCTCAATGAATGCATGCTTGAACAATTCATGAATTAATTCATTGGGTATATCTAATAAATAATGAATTCTGTTGGAGTGTCCCTTTAATCGGACCGCCATTCCAATAATTCCTGCTAGTTTATTTATGTGGAGCTAAAGTCAAGAGGCAGGCAGTAGCCCAGAGCACGTGCCTTGCAAATACTTCTCAAATACTTCTCAAATACTTCTCAATCACTTGTAATACAGCTAATTTTGAAGTCTGTGATTGGACAGTCACAGAATGTATGTGCTGAGAAAGAAGAAGAGGACTCGCAGTAACTGCAGAGACAAGACCCGCAGCTATTGCAAGACAAGATTTCAAAGAGAACATGCAAAACAAAATACATGGCTATTTTATTTGAGAGTATGTCAACTCAATTATTTTATTTATTACTTTCATTCAGTGTTCTTTTAATGTTCTTTTTAATGTCTAATGTTTAAGTGCACCATGATCATATGAAATTAGATATTCTGGCTAAATACAACACACGTACATCTCATTGTTTGGTAAAATATATATTTGGTGTATTATGTGCTGCTTCAGATACTGGTAATCACACCTAAAAATGAAAAGGGTTACCAGGGCAAAATGACATGATAGACAGTTTTGCAGCAATTTTACAAAGTCCTAGAATTCTGCAGGCTGTATTGGGCTGTGTAAAACACCAGGATTGTTGAATGGAAAATATTTAAAGCGACACTCCACTGCCTAAAACACAAAATAAATAAATATCACCATTTAGTAGATATATCCCAAAAACAATTAGCAAAAACTATAGTTATCTTGTCTGTTGCCTTTGCAAACACCTCTTTTCTAACTCCACTTGGCTAACCAAACCAGGAAGTAACATGACCAGTTTTCTGATTGACAGTCAGCGGTATGTAACCAGGTTAATTTATAAAAGTGTCAATTTGTATTAAAATCTACACTTTTTGATAAACTCTTCACGCATAAAGCTTTTCAGCAAGATCTTATCAATCTTGGATCTTGGAGACCTGAATTTCTATACTCAGAAGATAGATTTAAGCCCAGTTTCAGATTCCCTGTCTGCTTTTCTAGCCATAATTAAGAGCCCTAAAACTTGAAAACAGTCCAACAAATTATTTAGAATTGTCACAGCTGTCTGAATGTGCACTGGCAGAACGTGGAATTGTTACCCTTCCTTCCAAACGCTCAAACAGATTCAAAAGCATCATATATTATAGAAATCAAACAAATATTGGAATCTTTAGAAATTGGATCTTGATGGTTCTATACCATCTGCTCAGTCATATTATTTGTTGATCGTTTCTAGGTTGACTCATAGGGGCATGTCCCAGGTATACCTCTCACAAGATTAAATGTGTCATTTCTTGCCATTTCAGGTTAGAGAATTTTCCCTCAATTTTTATTTAAGAATTGCCATACAAATAAGGAAAAGAGAAATGTATAACCTTTCACCTATTACATGTGAATATTCTGCACATTTGCAAAGCACAATATATTTTGACTTGGCACAATTTCAAATACATGATTTAAATAAAATAAATAAGCTTGGAAGCAGCTATAGCAATAACATATTAATCTTGATATTGCATAATTCAGCTTCTTCGTAAGTAAACTTTCTTATTCTTTATGAACAGGCAGCTGGAAAATACCAGAATTAAAGGGACACTATAGTCACCAGAACCACTACTAGCATACCCCTGCAGTGTTAGCACTGTAAACACTGCCTTTTAAGGGAAAAGGCAGCATTTACATCGATGGCTAGTTACACTTCTAGAGGTGCTTCCCTTTTCAGTGCTGCATAGTGTGCAGCACTGGCATTCAGCGTCTCCATGCTGTGCATGGAGATGCTGAACGTTCACCATAGAGATGCATTGATTGAATGCATCTCTATGAGGAGATTATAATTGGCGCAGCGTTTTGCCGCGCATGCGCAATAGCCACCCAATGCTTTCTTATGGGAAAGCATTGGATTGGCTGAGATCATCAAGACTGATGATCTTAGCCATTAGGTGGGGCCAGATGGGACCAGCCGCAGCAAGACAGGCACGTGGTGGAAAAGGGTAAGTTAAAAACTAGTTATCTCAGCAGAGAGGGGGACCGGAGAGCTAAATAGTGATACTATAGTGTTCGTTTACTTTCCCAACATACGCAGTCTCTTTTCTCATTAGTAGTAAAATCTTTCCTTTTACTTTAATACATATGCTACAGTTGAGTGTGAACTAACATTTTAGCACAAAAAATAATAGTTCAGTAAAGTGGAAAAAATAGTAATTTTTGGAGCGCTCTTTTTAGAAAAGAAAAAATAGTAGGAACACTATTTAGAGTTGGTATAATATTAAAGATGCTGCTTCAACACACTCTAGTTGTGATACCCTTAAACACACATATTATACAAAGAAAAAGAGATAATTGAGAGAGGAGTTGTATATTACAAGTAGCTGTTTAGGCAATGTACCCGTAATATATATATATATACAGTGTGAGGGGATGAAGGCAATTAAAAAATAATACTTAGTATTTAGGAGGTGATCTTCATATAGCAATTCCTCAGTACATATAGGAGGAAATACAAAGAAAACACATAATAGTGTAGACTGCACAAAAGATCATTCCGTGAAATGATCATTCAGTGAATGTCTTGCTGCGGCTGGTCCCACCTGGCCCCACCTAATGGCTAAGATCATCAGTCTTGATGATCTCAGCCAATCCAATGCTTTCCCATAAGAAAGCATTGGGTGGCTATTGCGCATGAATGATCTTTTGTACAGTCTAGACTATTAAGTGTTTTCTTTGTATTTCCTCCTATATGTACTGAAGAATTGCTATATGAAGATCACCTCCTGAATACTAAGTATTATTTTTGATAGTCAAGGATGCCAGGAACGGATACCATGAGCGGGGAATGAGCTGAGATTTTCTGTGGTTTAAATACCGCTCCTTGGGCTGTGATTGGTCAGAGCTTGGCCTCTGACCCCAGAAGATGCTTGTGCGTTAACAATTTTTGGAGGTTGGGCTACAAATGGACGAGACCTTGTGGTCAGCACCATTTTGGCTCATGTGTGTCTTAAGGTGATGGGTGCCCTAACGGTCTGGCTCCTGGCTCACTGCTGCACAGGTAATTCCTTAGTGTGGTTGCACTGATCCGGTGGGACCACATGAGGCCGCGAGCCGAGGGCCGTGACACTACCTGAAAACAGCAAGGTGAGTTGTTAGTGTTGTACTCACCTAAGAGGTTTTGCCTTGATGTGGCCGGTGAGCTTACACTTAATGGCCATTGGAGTGATACTAGAAAACACCAGTTATTTAAAAATACCTAGGGACATGGGATGGTGCAGAAATAACTTTTTTTTAGGATTTTATTGTATGTATTGATGCTGATGTGTAATATAGTCATTGCTGCCGGCCACGAGTAGTATGAGTTTGAGCACAGGGCTTAATTTTGTCTATATATGTTAATGCAGTGATAATGTGCCCTGTCAGCAGAATAGATAAATAATGAGGAAGCCAGCAATAGTTTTGTTATCTGTCTGACGCAATGACTTGGCCAAGAATTTCGGTAAACTCGAAGCACACCTTTTCAAGCATTCCACCTAACAGAACAATAAACATCACACGTAGGTGTTTTATATGAACAAATACCCTTTGGTAATAACATGGTTTTGTTAAAACAAGTTGCGCTTTGAGGACATTTTTAATCAGTTTATTTAATATATCTAGCATTCAGATGACCTGTTCTTACAAATTGCTATAAATCCTCTCTTTTTTTTTATTGGACTGTTTCATGTGTATGCCAGTTTTAGCTACCGAATACCGAAGTATGTACTCTTGTGAACTTACAGCATATGCAGTAATATAATTGTAATTAATTATTGGAGGTGGATCTTCTATCAGGAGCAAATAAGGTTGGTATCCAAGACGTGATCATTTTGTTTTAGTAGTGTCCATGACTATAAAGTAAAATAAATGGGGGGAACTATTGTCACTCCCAACCTACCCACTGGCCTAATGCCCCCTCTTCCCACTCATGGGCAGTGGTAGGGGCTCTAATTACATTAAAATGGAGGGTGGACATGCCATTGTCAACCCTTAAAATTATGCTGTGGCTGTGTAACCTCCGGGATGGCTGTTGGGCCCGAAGTCCCTAGCTACCACCACAATAAAAATACCTGCCAACCTAATAATAGTGAGGGAGAGCCTAATAAACTAATTTCCTGTACAAAAAAGCATACTTGAGATGTTTTGTTTCTTCTTAACCCCTTAAGGACCAAACTTCTGGAATAAAAGGGAATTATGACATGTCACACATGTCATGTGTCCTTAAGGGGTTAAATGTTCTTTTTTTAGCCCCTTCCGCCAAACAAAACAAACAAAAAAATCCATTAAGTTCCAATGTAACTCTTAAAATTAGAAGCCAGAACACAAACAAAAAGTGACTAGACATAAAACAAGACACCAATAATCCAAGTTGGCCCAATGTGTGCTCTGTGCAGATTTAGCTTGCATCATGGGAAGAGCCCTTATAAGGGCTGTCCCACACTATGCATTCTCATTTATGGTGCTCTTATTGGTTGGCTTGTAAGAGTGCTCTGACAGACAAGTCTTCCTAATCTTGAGACTTATGCTGAAAAATTTGCATGTGTGTTCGATGCAGTATTGAGAAAATATCACATTTTTATGCTCTAACAAGATTTCTGAAGTTACCTATTAGCTTTGACTCAGATCTCGGAATCCCTAAAACATCAAGCCTGCTTACTGTCGTGTTTTCTAGGACTGTCATTGATTTACAGCATCAGGGAGTAGATAGTCAAACTTCGGGGGTAGATTCTGCTGTCCCCCCATGTTTGAAAGCCACCAACCTCTGCTGGTCTTATTAGAGCAAATAGAACAAGCCAGTGATAATACATATAATAACAGGGACATGGGACATCCTTGACGTTTCCCAATTCTGATATTGAATACAAAGGAAAGGCATCCAAAGTTCAATACCTGAGAGAAGCATGACGTCCCATGAACTTTATAATAAAGGGTATTGGAAATCCAAATCTTTGTAAAGTAAAGAAATTCTCGATAAAGGAAGCTGAATGTCTTCTCCAAACTGGCCACCACATTAATAAACCTTCTTATAAAATGACATGACTGTCCACTGTTGGACTTACTGGGTCTCTTCTGCTGTTATATAATCTGTATTGTTTCAGGTCATTGTAGTTAATCCTCTCAAATTTCTAGGATATGGGGGACAGGAATTTATTTCAACTAATTCTAAAAAGTAATTATTATTACTTTATTCTTCATGCTGCTTATGATATGAGCACTCCGAGGAAATAACATAGTATTTCTTTCAGTATGTATTAATTCTCCACATAATTGCACGGATATTTCATTAGTATTCTTTGTGCAACATCTTATTTAATGCTCATTCTAATCTATTTATTGCTAGGTGTAGACAGATTTTCCTTGTTCCTTACGATAATGCTTTCAGTCAGTGAGGCCTATTCGGAAAGAAAATATAATACCTTGTAGACTTCCAAATGTTCTTTATTCTGTACCCTTGCTGATCAAAGTATAGTTATAAATAAGAAAGAAATGCTTTACTTGTGGTTCGTGATCAAAGTAAAGATGCAGAACAGTTTTCTGAATCATATTTAAAAAACATTATTTTTGTTGCTTACGTCTTTCCTTTCAACCATAGAGCTAATTTATAAAGCAATGTATTCTTACAGAAAGAATAAGTGTACCTATAATTTGTATTTATATAAAATTTGTGCAATTATACTACATTTTTCTCAAGCAGATTCTGATTAACGTAACATTACTAAGTCAACATGTCTGTAGGTGCTGTATAACACAACAGGTATCGAGTGTTTTAATCTGGTCTTTTCACAGGAAAATAACATTTTTGTAGGAGTAACAAAATAAAAATAGATATTCCTATATTAAAATGAGATAAGGCAGTTAATATGGTCAAGCAGAGAAGGTGAGTAAAATGAAGTAATACAAAGTAGATTTAGATTAGGCTGGGAAGACAGTGGTGTAATTGTGGAGATGTTAAGATACACTGTGGTTGGGTTGGAAGTAGAGATACAGTTAAGCACACTTTCCAGAGATACAGTTAAGCACACTGTCCATGTTTTCATTCGTCAAACATTTAATTTACTCAGACAGTGATATTAGAGCAAGCAATGCATTGAGTAACTGAGTTTCCATGGGATGGGGATGGGATCAGGGAATTCTAGGCATCATATACATTTTTAGAAAATGGTTAGCATAACTAGTATGAGATTTTAAAGAATACTCCAAGGACCATAACCAGTGGCCTACACACAATCCATGGGGCCCCAGCCTCTCTTTCTCTCCCCAGCCCCACTGTGTGTTTTGTTGATCTACTCAGCCTCTCTGTGTCTCTCTTCCCCAGTCCCTTTGTATCTCTTTCTTTCCCAGCCCATTTGTGTGTCTATTTCTCTTCAGCCCTATTACGTGACTCTTTAAATTCCCGGCCCCTCTGTGTGTCTCTTTGATCCCCAGCCCCTCCGTGTGTCTCTTTCCACAGCTCCTGTGTGTCTTTCTACCTTCAAGCCCCTACGTGCCTCTTTCTCCCCCAACCCGTTTGTGCCTCTGTATCCCTCCCCATCCCCTGTGTCCTTCTTTCCCCAGCCCTTGTGTGCTTCTTTTTCCCCTTAGCCTATGTGGGCTTCCTTCTCCCCAGTCCCTGTGTGCTTCTTTCTCCCCAGCAACATTGCAACATTAATGCAAGATTCCTATTAATTCTTTCTGAATTGAAAATGTACATACTGATCAAGCAGCTGCAAATGTGAGGTTCATATATACTCAATTATGCGATTTTGGTACTTTAAAGGGACAGTTAAACAATGTTTTTTTTTCATCAATGCATTAATCAAATATAATTTTATTCATCAATATGATTTCTTTGTTGCAATATGTCATTTCTGAGACAGTTTTTGCCTGTACCGTGTCTGTATTTATTTATGGCTGTGCAGTCATTTTGGATGATGGATTGTGGCTGGAAAAAAAGACATCTCTGGTATGTAAGGAAGCTGGACAGGTGGAACATATATGGTGAAAAGAGTCCGAAGAGAGAAAGTTATGAAGCAGCAGGAAAAGTCTGAGTCATAAGACAACACTACAGTAGGTAACGAGACATATATATATATATATATATATATATATATATTACATCTGTAACAAAACACTTCAACCAGTCATAAGGAGTCCGTTCAATGTCTGCAAAACCATGCTCAAAGGAAGGAAAAATGTACATCATCTTAAAATCTTACTCAT
Source organism: Pelobates fuscus (assembly GCF_036172605.1). Taxonomy (NCBI): domain Eukaryota; kingdom Metazoa; phylum Chordata; class Amphibia; order Anura; family Pelobatidae; genus Pelobates; species Pelobates fuscus. The sequence continues at coordinate 63,350,505 of NC_086323.1, read as the reverse complement.
ACGCACATGCAGATCAAAATACCTTTTATAGATGTAGTAGATGTTTCAGAGAAAAGAGTGCTTGGGGGTTACCTCATTGTTAACCCTTTACCTCACAGTCATATTTATATGCATGCAGTGGAAGTATAAACGGTTAGTTCCAACCTATTTTTTATGTAGGTTTGGTTTAGTTTTACTTCAGCAAAATAAAATCTAGAATTAATAAATTCTGGGTTCCTATAATGAATCTGGCAATTTTCAGATTGATTATTCGTGTTCAAATTTGGTTTTGCTACTTTCAAAACTCAAGTCTAAATAGTTTGTCGAATCACTTTGATTGTGTCATACGTAAAATGTGAACTTGTAAATCATTAAATTATATAGCGCAAAGGAAATATAACCTCAGAAACGATAATTTTCATTATTGGTGATGTGTTTTTGTTCTGTGCTCTTATCATTATCACCTTACCAAGAGGCCCAGCGCTTGGCAAATCCCAGGTTGCAAAATGGCTTGTCCCATTTACAGAGGACTTGGCCAGGGTAACCCTTTAAATTTATTCTCAGGGCCAGGCCCGGACTGGCCATCGGGCAAATGCCCATGGGCCGAGGCCGGCAGGGGAGGTCACAGGATCTCCCCAGCCGGTCCATGTAGGGCCGGCACTTCCTGAGCGCTGGCCCCGCTGTTTGCCATGATGGACCGGTGGGGAGATCAAAGATCAGGGCCGGTCAATGATCTCCCTCATGGCCCACTTGCACAGAAATGCGGCTGGGGAGAACGAGGAGGATCTGGCTGAGCTCTATCCTGCAGCTCCACCAGGTTCCTCTTACGAGATCCGGGGCATTGCCATGGCAATGCCCCTGATCTAGCGAGAGTGAAGAGTGGCTAGAGTTCACTCACCACTAGTATCGCCAGGGTGGGTGTGAGAGTGCTAGTCCCCCCCTCCCAGGATATAACATCTAAAACGGACCTTATTACACAATACCACACCACAATCAGCTCACTCTACACACACGCAATCCCACAAGCAGGCTCCAAACACATGCACAATACTCTTTCCTGGCCCTTTTGTCTCCTGGTATCCCATTTATAGAGACACCAGAGACAAGTTGCAAGGAAACACAGTGCAAGCATGTTATTACATTTGCTTGCTCTGTGCAGAACAAATACTTTTTCTCATGCTAGAGCTCTTCAGCAGAGCTCTGCATATGGTCTGCCCTGGAAGAGCATTGCTCACTTGCTTTGAGAGGGGGGTGTGTTTGTCATTGGTGATGACAAAATACACCCTCTCTGCCCTCTTTTTAGTGGGCCGCTGTGATAAAAAAATGCCTGGTCCAAATTTTTTTCCCAGTCCGGCCCTGCTCAGGGCTAAACTAAACATGAGCAAATTCCTAATAATGCATGTGCATCTCAATAAAATGACTGACCCACTACTCAACCCAAATGTATGTTGGGTCATTGGTTCCAGCATTAACACTTCCCAAGCACTTTTTAAAATTATTTTTATCTTATTATTGTTTTATGATGGGTACAATTAACCTAGCGGTGGCTCACAGCAATGAGAAGCAAAGCATTCTGTTCTCTGACACCATGAAAACCAATAGAAATAATAATAACAGTTTGTTACTCATTCCTTTAAATAGACACTGTTTTAAAGCAAAAAAACATACTGTGAAACAATCTATAAAAATATAATTGACAGCAAATACATTATCTAATACTTTGAACTAAATGTAGTGGAATAACTTCAGTAAAAATGTATATTAAACAATGATTGTGTTGAGATTAAAGCACTGATATAAAACAGTATTCTGAGGAAATTCACAATTTACTATGAGTTTGTGTATGTCCACTGAAGATTAAAGGCAAACTGTACATGAAGACAAGGCTCGCCATATATTATTTTCACAGATAACATAGGTACCAGTTGGGAATGTTTTTCTGTATGATTAGTTGGAATGTAGACTTTTAAACCCACATAAACTATACTTCTATACTCCCCCTCTTGCCTGATCCCATGCCAAGAAACCTGTTAAATAATGTATGTAGCAAACAGATGTCGTCATATCCCTAGTAACACTCTCTTTCACTAAATTCACGAAATACCAAATTATACAGGATAGTTTAGTTTCTATCACTTGGGATACAAAACTTACAAAGCTGTGACTGTGAACCAAACCCCCCAAATTAATTTGGAATTTTAAAATAATTCAGTATAATGGAATATTTATTAGCAACAACAAAAAGAAGATCTAAGTCAATTCTATTTTTCAGAAATGACCTTTGATAAATCCCCCACTTCTACAGACCACGTCTCATCTAAATAGGCTCCTGTGTTTTAAAGCTTTCCATCAATGAGTACCTTAAGGGACCACTAGAGTCACCCAGACCACTTCATCTCAATAAAGTGGCCTTGGTGCAGTGTTCCTGTCATTTGAACCCTGCCAAGTAAAACAAAGTTTTGTAGAAACGGCAAGGCTTCCATTCCAGGGTTTGATTGGAGGACTGCTGCATTTTGCTGCGTAGTCCATGAGAAGCATTGGATTGGAGGAGATCGCGGAAGACGTCAGCAGACATACTGAGGTTTTCAAAGGCGAAGCTAGTGGTTTCTGTGTAGGAGCACAAGGTGACATCTTTATGAAATTTTTATTTTTTTTAAAGTAGCAAATGGTGGTGGACAGAATGGAACCAATAGTGCTGGAAAACAGTTGTTGTTTTTTGGACCACCAGTATCTTAACCCCAGCAGATCTTTAAACCTCTACACATTATATATAAGTAAATTAAATACAGCAGTAAGGTTTTATTACTCTGATTAGAAGAAGATGAATCTTCAGCTGTTACTTGTACATTCGTATCACAATTCCTACCAGGTATATACACTTATACTCTAATATACGGATACATTGCCAGATACATTCACATTTAATATTGAACTAGCATTTGGAGCATTGCATGTATTAGTGACTGTTTTTAGCTACGGCTTGAGCAGAACTGAAAATAGGTATTTCATTACAGTAACAGTTTCTAAACTATATCCCACGGGTTTCTGAGAAAAAAATAAAATAAGAAAAATAAACAAAGCAACTATTGTTTCCACCTCCTATACCGTTTTCCTATGTTTCCTGGCTTAGGAGGAAGGTACATTTCATAGTAACTGGGTGGACCTGGACTCAGGAGGTCTGCATATGCTCAGCCATGACATAAAGCTTCATCAGAACCTGGTACTTGCTGTCTGACACAGTGTGTTAGACTCACATCCTGGACAATATATCAGACCACACAGAGGGAGCAAAAGGGGATTTTTATCACATCATCCACAGATCTCCTGCATTCCATATAATTAAATAAAACATGAAGATAGTAAAGTTAAATCTTCTCATGTCTCCAAAAAAAGTTATAGCACTTCTAGTCTGCAATGTAGGTTGCCTGAAGTGGTTATGGTGCATGCAGTCCCCTGAATCCATCCAATTGTTAAACTGTTCACGAAGGATTGACATTGAATATTGTTTCCCAGGTGCCCAAGTGGACTGGACAGGTCATTGTCATGCCTTCACTTTTTTTTTAATTAAGTGTGATGCTAATCTTTACAACCTCCTTTCAATTTTTTCCACCGGGAAGACTATTCCAACTCATCTGTACCAAAATACAAAACATGCTTATATATACTAAAACATAAAGGACAATAAACCCAACCCGTGTGTAGGTGTTCATTTGGCTGCACCGTTATGCATATGTATAATGTCCACATCCCTTGTGAGACTCCAGTGTGTAACGTGTATCACCATAGAAACCAGACAGGTTTTCGTATCGGTTACCTCCTCGCGGGTTAGCATGCGGCATGCGTAAAGAATTCCCTTTCCCGTGCCTTCATATGTCACCTTTGAAATCAATTGCGTGTATTGAGTTTTAAAAAAGGGGTGATACTTATACTAAAATATAGTTACAATCTATTATACTCATCATAATAAAGTGCAACTACTATACGGCTAAATAGTAAACATCCCCAAAATTAAAAATGTGTAAGTGCTGATGTGTGCTTGAATGTACATTGTGTGACTTCTATAAAATAGATATAAATACAGCACATACTTATTCAATTTTACACATGTTTAAAATACACTGTGCCATATTCTCTATAGTACTGTCTATTATGATTTTACAAGTGGTGCCACAATCCCACAATGACTAGTAGCCGTACACTGTGCCAAAACGGTCATCTGCTACTGCTTTGGCTCTGCTGTGATAGTACACGGTGGTTCTTAAATCGATTATTGTATATTGAGTCAGAATGTGTGCTATGACATACCACCAGTGAGACATTATTGGTCAGTCATCATTTTTTTTATTTATGGTTGGTCACTTAGCTGCCATCATAGTCTGGAATACATTGCTCAGCAAGCCACGTCTGAAGTGGGTTAAAAAAAAAATTAAAAAAAAAAAATTGTAAATTCACTGACTGTAGGATATATGAATCCTGGAACTGGCTGAAAGGACTTCTGTTCTCTCTCCACACTTCCATTTGCTGTTGTTTAGTGCAAAATGATTTACTGCCTAGCAACGGTAACATGATATTGCTGTTATTAGTAAAATGTGTGCCCTACTATTTGGACTGACTCTATGTTTTCAGAAAGCACAGTTGTTCGTGATTTTGTATTACACTGCTGGTAGCGCATTGCAAGCCACTCTGGTATTTAAATGTTCAGGGGTCACTAGCCTCGCAATTTATTAGTAATTAGAGACTGTAAATATACAACTGAAAAATCCAACACTCATAGGTCCATTTTCATTCGACTTTTGTTTTTCTGGCGTTGCTCTCACTGTTGGCAGGGCTGACTCAAGTTTTTGGGTCCATTACGAGAACTATGGTTCTGCCACCCCCTCCTTCATAAAGACCCCTTATTAAAAATAAATAAATAAATAGTATATTGTCTAGACGCTATCCTTCATTAGACTTGGGTGCCATGAAAATTTTAATTTTGTCCATTATTCACTTTCGAATGAGATCCAGCAATTATTTTTGTTTCGGAATTTAATTTAGACAAAGGAATTTTTTATCTGTGCCAAAACTGCGTCTTGCAGCTGTTTAGCAGATAACTTCCTAAATTGGTACCCTTGTAGATCGCCATATTTGAGGGTACAAAAATTAGGAGCTGTGTTTAATAGATAACTCCCTTTTGGTATCCTTATGGCAATCCCACAAGGATTAGGGAGCTATATACTAAGAAGCTGAAAGATCACGATTATGAAAAGGAAGGGCTTTTTGTAGTTTTAGTCTTTTAGACAACGATACTAGCACAAATTAGAAATACTTAGCATTAGCAAATGAGGGAGATTAAATCCTCCCTCCTGCCCCTACAAGCTATATCACGAGTATGGGCATGTCTACTAAACAACCAGTGGCTGCTCAGTGTTAAAAAAAAAAAAAAAAAAAAAAGCTATTGCTGCCCAGTTGCTAATCCAATAAAGTGGGCCTGGCAAAGGTCCCCCATGTCTCAACGATGGGTCACCTATTTAAATAGCATACTGGAGGGGCATAGTGTCCCCCAGTGCCTCAACCCGTGCCCTGTGAGTGGGGGCTATTAAATTAAACAGGAAACCTCCAGCCCCCCAAAAATGGAATGGAGTGACATAGTGTCCCCCCAGCCCATACCCATTATCGGTGGGAGGGGGCCTAAATAATAATGGGGAACCTATTGTCCTCCCCAGCCCCCATCCATTGGCAATGGTTGGGAGCTAATAATACAAATAATCCCCCCCCCTCCGACTAGGGTCCCCAAGCCCCTTGTTAACATCCGCCCCAATAATAATACACCCTATCTACCCCTTCACCCTAATAGTAGTGAGAGGGGGTCAATAAAAGAAATCCCTGTAAAATAAAAAAAATATATATATACTTACCTTTAGATGTATTATTTTTTCAGCCCCAAACGGGCAAATTAAAATCCACAAGGTCGCGTCGAACTGTTGAAATTAAAAAGTGCAGGCTGAGCTTGCTGAGTGAGGAAAGCCTCATAAAGCTTCACACTCAATACAATTTGACTCAGAGCACTCTGATTGTTTGGCTTAATCATGCGCAAGAATACAACACTGATGTCTATGAAACATCCTGCAAGACAGCGAGAGCCTCCATCGATATTGTCTCATGATGAGTGAGACAATGCCTTATTACCACAGCCATCGCTTATGATGGTAGGGGAAGTGACAAAACTTGACAATGGTAGCGGTCTTATGATATATTGTTTGGCTGAATAGGAATTTCTCTTCAATTCCAGCACAGTTTTTGTAAGCATTTCAGAAATATCTTTACGAAATGCTCAAAATTGTTCTTTCAATTCTTTAAGGTACTATAGAAAACCTATAAAGCTGTAATTTTTTTATAATGGATTCATTAGAATCTTTTCTATATTTTCTTTCTATATGTTGCACGCGTAACATTTTTGTTGAAGTAAACTGTTTTATTCTTCTTGCTTTCTTGCTGTACTTCATAATGCTTTTACCATTGTATATGTTATTCTGATTGGCAAAATGAAGTGCCATGTACATGTATTAGTATTTTAAGTATTTGCAAATGACTAAGGATGCATGTGTGTACTTAGCAGCTATATTGTAATTTTGTGGCACAATTTAAGGTATAGTATAGTACCAGGAATACAATACTATAGTCCTGGCACTATCGCTACCCTTGCCTCACCCTCCTTACCCCCTTCCACTCCAGTGAATAAAAGGCTAAAAACTCTTTATTTACTTAACTTATGCGTGTGCTGATGTCCCTCAGTGCTGGGTCAAAGCTCCTCCTCCTCTCGGACTTGCGACGAGCTTGTTCTAATCCGAAAAGCATGGCAAAAGCACTTTCCTATGGGGAAAAATCTGATGCTGGAGGTCCTCATGCAGAGCGTGAGGATGTCCAGCATCAGATACTTGACCAAAAGTCTATTGCAAACCAGGAAGCGCTCCCAGTGGCTGTCTGGTAGATGTGTAAACTGTTTTACATTGCAGCACTAGGGGCAATAGGGATACTAGACCCAGACCACTTTAATGAGCACCCAGGATCACTTCAAATGATCTGGATGTCTACAGTGTCCCTTAACTATATTCTTCTTACTCTTACACTATACTAGTTATGACTTTTTACACATTGACAACTGGTGTCACAACTTGGTGAACCCATGAGATTCACATCTGTATATGATCATGGAATTGTTTACTCTTCTGCTTGGGTTATATTTGTGCTCTTAGACCTTTACAAGTTTATTGCCATCCTTGTGCTGTGTCCAGTTTGGATTGCTCTCATTTTACAGAATATGTTTACTGGAAGTCATTTGCTAGATAATTACATGATTTTGCTATTACATGATGAAAAGTCATGATTTTATTAAAGACACAGAGGCGAGTATTGCATATCCCTTTCTTTACTGTCCACCAATAGCAGCAAAGAATACAAAATAGAATGAAAAAATGATGCATACATGGGCGCCGTACCCAGTTCTCTAGGTATCGGGCCACATGGTCTGCTGGGAGCCACTCAGCCGACCTTGGATGGTGCAGCTCATCCAGGTCAAATAAGGGCTGACCCAACGGGTGCAAGAGGGCAGTCCCCTCATCCGTGGGAGGAGCATCCCCAAGATTGTCTCTGGACATTTCTGCCTGAGAGGAGGAAAAGAGGTCAAGGCCCAAGGCCCAAGCGGAATCCCTCTCAGAGTCGCTATCAGACTCCTCTCCAGCCTCACTAGACCCTATTTCTGAGTCAGAGTCGCTCTCTCTTTGTGCTCTCACCCCTTTTCATCACCACGCCTCTTCCACCTGGCGTGGAAAGGCTCTCTTGCGTGGTTGAGATTCGCTTTCTGGGAAAACTGAAGGTACGACAGTCATAAGGGTTCTGGAGGCAGAGGGAGAGGTATGTTTGGCTTTGTGTAGCGCCATCCTTGGTGCCTCCCCTGAATAGTCCACTGCAAGACGCGTGTGGAAAGCCATGCTGCTAGCAAATAGAGCATCCGGCGGAAATGCAGGTCCTGGGAGATAGTCTGAGACAGGGCTGATGACATGGAGTCCATGGCTGCTCTAATGGCATCTGTCACCGAGCATGGCCAGAAAGGTCCACCAACGGTAGCAGGGAGCCCGAAGTAGTGGGGCCAGTGGGGTATCTATCTCCCCTGGGGTAGGTGAACAAGCAGGCACCCTAGGTTTAGGCATAACAAAAATGACCCACACTATATAGTTAGTAAAGATATAGTAATTGGCACCTAAGCAGCTGCAAAGTAACCAGACCAGTAAGGGTTAATCACCCAAATGATCAATCCAGGGAAAAGATCTCACCAGGGCCCAGACCAGCAGTAACTACACGAGGCAGGCAAGGCAAAGACAAAGACAAAGGAGGGGGAGGACATTCGGCTACAAGTCAGAGAACGAGAAATAGCGTTTCTGGCATTCGTGTGAGCAAACTGCCGATTGCCAGCCCCACACTGGCTGAACAGGGATGCTAAAAAGCGCGCTGGAACCCCAGGGAGCCCCAAAACAGAGGGGAAACAAAGGGAACACAAGGGAAAAAAGACAAAAAATAAGACAGGAGCGGAACCAGACAGAAGTGAACAAAACCATAAGCCTCAAGTAGAGGCAAAAGACATAGAGAAAAACAAGAATGATAGGGGTACAACAAAAGACCCCCAGGGATAAAGCCTTCAGCTGGTCTGGGACCATAAGTCTACCATAAACACTTTAGTAAACACAAAATGAAAATACATGTAACAGCAAAATATTAACAAACCTCAATAAATTGACAAAACCCACAGAACAGAGAAACATTAGGTACGTATCAGACTGTGGAGCAGTAAAGAAAGAGGAAGGTCTGAGGGTGGTGCCTTCTGTTATACTGGGACTTGGCTGGGAGTGGCCTATGTTAATATGTATGCATTATTTTTTCATTCTGTTTTGTGTTCTTTGCTGCTATTGGTGGACAGTAAAGAAAGGTATATGGAATAGAGCCTCTGTGTCTTGCAATAAAATCAGTTTTCAGGAGTGTACATATTTAGACAGAGTTAACTCAGACTAATGCAGATGATTCTATTTTGCTTAGTAATATGAAAATACTGTCAAGGGTAAAATAACATGATGTTACCAGCTGTCTGCAAGGCCTCCCCTGACACAAGTCAAACTCTAATCTTCTTCTATTCTGTGTTTCCCTGCCTGGTAGGATATCATTTAAGTATGTTATAGAGATTTACTGAATCACTCACTGACTCATAATAGTATTAAAAAGGTATGTATAACCACAGCTTGGTTTGATGCATGTTTATGCATAATCATACAATCATGAAATATATGACTGTGGATAAAAAATACAAAAACAAATCACTACAAAACTGCCCTTCCGAGAGCTGCATTTGACATCAAGTTGAAACCTGATACTTCTTTTGGAAATGGCCACACGTTTACGGTTTCTTTTTTGAAGTGTATGTTATTTAAGGAATGTTCCATAAAACACTCAAGAAACTCGCATAATTAAGATTAACCTTTTAGGCTGACGTTTGACTACACACCTCAGTTTTCCCCGGAATGAAAATGAGTCACATTGTTCTGTTTGATAAAATCATCCTGTGCTGTTGACTTTGTGGGGAGTGCTACCTTGGTAATTAGACATTATTTGTAGGTATTTGAGGACAGATTACTCTGACTTAAGGAAATAAAAGTAGTTTAAAAAAAAAAAAAAAAAACCTGTTGGCAAATGCTCCTGTCATTTGTTTAATATGCCTTTTAACACACTCATCAGCCATATGTTTATTTATTTAGTCCATGCTTTGGAGACCACAGGTTTTCAATCATCTACTTCATTTCGTCTGGCGCACTATGCATTATGACTCCTTGGAGTTTAGATTTCTGTAGCCTCTGGTTCACTGCTGTGTCCACTTTTAGATTATAATAAAAAAGTCCATGTAAATTATAAGCTATTATAAACAATGAAGGCTATTCAAAGGGAAATATTAGAAGCTTGCAATTTGTTTTTAAAGCTTTGAGAACTTTGAATGCAGCACTAAATTTGCCCAGATTATATATTGATTATAATTCCTGATTTAATCAACTGACAACGTACACTGACTAGCCACAACAGCTCTCATGCGTCGAGGCATGGACTTTACAAGACCTCTGAACGTGTCCTGTGATATCTGGCACCAAGACATTAGCAGCAGATCCTTTAAGTCCTGCAAATTGTGAAATGGGGCCTCTATGGATCAGAATTGTTGTTCCAGCACATCCCACAGATGCTCAATCAGATTGAGATGTGGTGAATTTGGAAGTCAAGGCAACACTGACTTGAACAATATTTGCAGTGTGGTAGGGTGCATTATCCTGCTGAAGGAGGCCACTGCCATCAGGGAACACCATTGCCAAGAAGGGCTGTATGTGATCTGCAAAAATATTTAGGTAGTTGGTACATGTCAAAATAACATCCACATGAATGCCTGGACCCAAAGTTTCCTAGCAGAATGTTGCCCAAAACACTTCCTCCACTGGCCTTCCTTCTTCCCATAGTGCATCCTGCTGCCATCTCTTCCTCGGGTAAATGATGCACATGCACTTGGCCATCCACCTGACCTAAAAGAAAACGTGGTTCAACAGATCAGGCAATTTTCTTCCATTGCTCTGCGGTCCAGTTCTGATGCTCATATCCCCATTGAAGGCACTTTTGGTGGTGGACAGGGGCCATCATGCGCACTCTGACCAGTCTGCAGTCTGATGCCGGTTCACCTGTTGTCCTTCCTTGCACCAGCTTTGGTAGATACTAACCACTTCATACTTGGAACACACCACAATACTTGCCATTTTGAAGATGATCTAACTGAGCTGTATAGTCATCCCTATTTGGCCTTTGTGAAAGTCACTCAGATCTTTTCACTTACCCATTTTTCCAGCTTCTAGCACATAAAATGCTGACCATCATATGCCTTCTTACAAGCATAGCCTTTTCCCATGCTATGCAATATCAGTGCATAACACAGCCAGCAGGGAAATAGGTAACCCTGAAACAAATGGCCAGTGGCCATTTTGGTTGCTTTGATATTAGGAAATTGGCAGCATGGATTTAGCTTTTTCATCAGAATCGCGGTCCTGCCCAAATTCGGCTGAACCGCAATTCTACCCAAAACAATTCACCAAGTCTACTCACTAGCTCTTGTTTCTGGGTGTCAAACGTGTGAGTTAAATATATTTGCATGTATTGTGAATGTAATATGGGCACTTTATTCATAAAGATAATTAGACATGTGCAATTTGTTTCGGTCCGAATGAAAATTCGGCCACATTTCGGGCAATTCGGATATTCTGGTGCTTCCGAATGTCCGAATAGCTGAATTGCCAAATTGTCGAAGTCCCGAACTGCCGAAATTACCGAATTTCCGAAGTGTAGTAGTGCCGAAGTGTCGAAGTGCCGAATTGATGAAGTCCCGAATTTCGGAATGCCGAACCAAGCCGAATATTTTCCCCATGCACATGCCTAATGATAATCATAATCATTATTACAGCTGGTAAGACTCATAAAAGTATCTCCAAAATAAAGGTTTACTTACCCAAAATGTTAGATTTATATTCCAAGGTATGCGTAAACAACAATAAAAAAAAAATCAAGGTACCCTCTTTGTTTAAGTACATTCATTGTAATATTGATTAGTAGGTTATATAGCTATTGTGCACAATCAGCATTTTCATATATTTATTTATTTATTTATTATTGCCATTTATATAGCGCCAACAGATTCCGTAGCGCTTTACAATATTATGAGAGAGGGATTTAACTATAAATAGGACAATTACAAATAAACTTACAGGAACAATAGGTTGAAGAGGACCCTGCTCAAACGAGCTTACATTCTATAGGAGGTGGGGTGTAAAACACATTAGGACAGGAATTTACAATCAAATAAGGTGGGCTGCCCTTTAGGAGAGGGCAAGAGACAGGTATGTGAGGTAAGGGTTAGTCTTGGAGGCCATAAGCTTTCCTAAAGAGATGGGTTTTAAGGCACTTCTTAAAAGATGCAAGACTAGGGGAGAGTCTGATGGCGGTAGGCAGGCTATTCCATAGGAAGGGAGCCGCCCGCGAGAAGTCCTGCAAGCGCGAGTTGGCCGTACGAGTGCGGACAACGGACAGGAGGTGGTCACGGGCAGAACGGAGAGACCGAGAAGGGACATACCTATGGATCTGTGAGGAGATATAAGAGGGGCTAGAGTTGTTCAGTGCTTTATAGGTGTGAGTTAGTACCTTGAATTGACTCCTATAGCATACAGGAAGCCAATGTAAGGACTGGCAGAGGGGTGAGGTGTGAGAGAGGCGACTAGAGAGGAAAATCAATCTAGCAGCAGCATTCATTTCGGACTGTAAGGGTGCAGTACGGCTATTGGGGAGACCAATCAGGAGAGGGTTACAATAATCCATGCGGGAAATTACTAGAGCATGGACAAGCTCCTTGGTAGTATCTGGTGCAAGAAAGGGGCGGATGCGGGCTATGTTTTTAAGATGGAATCTACAGGATTTGGCAACATGCTGGATGTGAGGCTCAAAGGTGAGACCAGAGTCAAGTATGACACCAAGACAGCGCGCTTGCAAGGATGGACTGATGTTGGTACCACAAACTTGGAGGGAGAGCGAAAGAGGAGGGTCAGTATTAGGAGGAGGAAAGACAAGGAGCTCAGTTTTTGAGAGATTGAGTTTCAGAAAGCGGGAGGACATCCAGTCAGAGATGGAAGAAAGGCAAGCAGTGACACGTTGCAGGACGGCAGGGGAGAGGTCCGGGGAGGAGAGATATAGCTGGGTGTCATCAGCGTACAGGTGGTAGTGAAATCCAAAAGAGGTAATAAGTTTGCCAAGAGAGGCAGTATAAAGAGAAAATAGAAGGGGACCAAGGACGGAGCCTTGGGGAACTCCAACTGAGACAGGGCAAGGGGAGGAGGTATCATTAGAAAAGGAGACACTGAATGAGCGTTGGGAGAGATAAGAGGAAAACCAAGAGAGGACAGATATGCCAAAAATTCATTAAAAAAGTACTCAAAACATTAAATGTTTTCTGCCTGTCATGTTCATTTGAACTAAAATTAAAGACACACCAATGAGTTATCTATAAATGTCTTTAGGCTGGTGGGATCCATCCCGTTTGAACTGTAGAAATGTATTTGACATTCCTGATAACTTGGATCTTCTAACCATAGCTTCTCCCTCATATAACTTATCTTTACAACTCCCTTAATGTTTATCTGTGCATTCTTCTACACTTCAGTGCACATCATGGTGCCCTTGGAATGAAGGTTACTGATAGAATAAGATTAAAGGAACACTATAGAGTCAGGAATAGAAACATGTATGGCTGACACTGTAGTGGTAAAATTACTGTTTAGGTCCCCTCTCTTTACTTTAAACAAATGTGAGTTTACTTACCTTACATTACCCTACATTAATCTGTAGTTGTTCTGGTAACTATAATGTACCTTTAAATGGACACTATATGCACCTAGGCCATTTCATCTCATCTCAGTGAAGTAATTTGGATGCAGTGTCCCTGTCCCTCTTAGTCCTGCAATGTAAAACATTGCAGGTTATGAGAAACTGCAATGTTTAAATTTCAGTTCTAAGACAGCCACTAGAGGCCCTTCCTGGAGTTTACTGGACTCCAGGTCACCTGGATGTCCTCACGCTCTACATGAGACAGATTAAGGAACAGCACACTCATAAAAATACATTTCTAAATTCTATAAGGCTACTTGAAATTGACTTTATCAGCAAACAAATATGGGGAATCAGTTCCACCATATTGCCATATTGTGTTAAGCTCACCATGTCATCACCGTACCCGAATATCGGTGGGTCTTACACTAATTCTAACATGGGATACAAATAAAATAGTGCTAATGTGAAGTAGGCAGAAGTGTATTTAAATAATCTGTTGTAAGAGCATTGCGAAGAAATATAATGCAAAATTAACGCCTCAAAGACACATGATGGAAATATTCCGTCATGATTCCCTTTTATTTTTGAAGTTGTGTCTTTAAAGGGTTAATGTGATAAATGCATTTAAAAAAATACAGTGTCAAAACTAAACAATTAAAGTGATAGTGTTTTGATGTATATACTCACAAATTATAAATCTGCTCAATACATTTTTTAATTAAAGTTACATTACTATCCAAAACCTCCTCAGATATATACCTCCGGTCATCTCCAAAGGGGTGATTTTAAGTAGCTTTTAGAATTTAGAAATTCATTTTTATAAGTGCACAATTCCTTAATCTGTAGTATGTACAACTCCCTCTCAGCTCCCCTGACCCTCCTCTTTTACCCGTCCTCTCTTGCCCTTCTCTTTTTCTTTCTTCCCTAAACTATAGAAACTATATTATCATATGAGAAATGTTTCTTATTTCTCATTTTTTTTCTTTTCACTTCAAAAACATTAATTGTTAATTATACAGGAAAAAAACGATATAATGAAGCAATTGTATTGTTGTTACTATAAACTATTTTTTTTACTCTTTTTGTATATTTGATGTATGTATCTCCATATACAATTTGTTTTATATGTATTCATTATAAAAATATTGCATATATTTAAGTAAAAATATAAAACCTTTTATAAAAAAAAATATTTGTAACGAAAAAGATTAAACAACTATGGTTTGTTTGGAAGGGTTGCCAGGAGAATGCCTCTTCTCTCTAAAACTAACATGGCAGCTCGGCTTTGGTTTGCAAAGTTGCATCTGAACAAACCACAACCTGGAACAATGCCCTTTGGACACACAAGACCAAAGTAGAGATGTTTGGTCATAATGCAAATTGCCACATTTTACAAAAAACAAACACAGCATATCAGCACAAACACCTCATACCAACTGTCATGTGCGCTGGCGGAGGGGTGATGGTTGGGGCTTGTTTTGCAGTCACTGGATCTGGGAACCTTGCAGTCATTGAGTCGACCATGAACTCCTCTGTATATCAAAGTATTCTAGAGTCATATGTACGGCCATCTGTCCGACAGCTACAGCTTGGACGAAATTTGGTAAGGCAACAGGGCAGTGAGCCCAAGCAACTCAGCAAATCTACAACAGAATGGGTGAAAAAGAAAAGAATCAAGGGTTTGCAAAGGCCTAGTCAAAGTCCAGATCACAACCAGATTGAAATGCTGTGGTGGGACCTTAAGAGAGCTGTGCATAAACAAATGCCAGCAAACCTCAATTAATTGTAGCAACACTATAAAGAAGAGTGGGTCAATATTCCTCCTCAAAGATGTGAGAGACTGATAAAGTCATACAGAAAATGATGACTTAAAATTATTGCTCTTAAAGGTCGTTCTACAAGCTATTGAATCATATAAGGTGTACTTAGTTTTGCACGCATGGCTTCTCCATTTTGGCTTTATTTTTGTTAAATACATCATAACACAGTATAATATGAAAATTCCAGGCACTCCAAAATTCAAAAAAGGCAATTTATTAAACCCACAGCCAAATCACAATGTTTCGACCTACACGGTCTTTGTCAGGTTGAAACTTTGTGATTTGGCTGTGGGTTTAATAAATTAACGTTTTTTAATTTTGGAGTGCCTGGACCTTTCTACATTTTCTTCATCAAGCATCTGGTTTCTTGGTACTGAGACTGGGTCTGGTTGCACCCAGATTAATTTTGTTTAAAGGGATTGAGTGCAGTTCCACATCGCTGATCATAAAAAAACACGGTGTAATATGTCATGTGTTGTTGTTCATCTGAGGTTGTACTTACCTAATTTTAACACCTGCTAAGGAACTGATGATTGTTATTATGTCCTGATATGTAAAACCATACAATTCAAAGAGGGTGTACTTTATTTTTCTTATGACTGTATGTATACAGAAAAATGTGTCATTTGTTTTCAGTTTTTGTTACATTATTCAATATTGTAGCTTCATAAGAGCCACTGTAACAGATTTGTTTGTTTGCTAAAACAAAGAAACAAAATATATTTTCTACACTCTACCTGTCCACCTATGAGCAGTGTATTGCAGGTAGAAATAGGAAGCCCTGCAAAATGGCATTTACCATAATTTATGTTATGTACTGTTCTGGGGAAAGTGATGAATGGTTTGAACTCAGTGACCTACTTCTCCGGTAATGTAGTATCGACTGGAAATACCAGATGCAGCAGTGCAGGAGAGATATCATCGGTGAACCCGCAGTGTTTTTTTGTTTGTACTTACTATATCTCTCAATCTGTTTTTCATTCTTGTTTCATTCCACTTTCTCAATGTTTTATTCATTTGTTTTGTTTTTTTGTTTTGTTTTTTTCAATCTTGATCTCTGTCCTGTCTATTTTTGCTACTGGCTAAGGGTTCATTTCCAGTGTTGCTGTTATAGGGACTCTCCAGTGCTAGGAAAACATATCCATTTTCTTGGCACTGCAATACCCCCCCCCCCCCATCCCATGTTGCTGAAGGGGTTAAAACCCCTTCAGTGAGCTACCTGAATTCAGCGCCGATGTCCCTCCGTGCTGGGTCAGGCTCCGCCCAAGCTCCTCCCCCGCTGACATCAGCGAGTGGGGGAGACCTTATGGGCATGCGCGGCAATGGCCGCACGCACGCATTAGACTCCCCATAGGAAAGCATTTTTCAGAGCTTTCCTGTGGGGATTCTGGCAACTCTGGATGTCCAGCATCGTTTAAACACTGTTCGTGTTCTAAGAACACGGGCGTCCCTCTAGAGGCTGTCTGATAGACAGCCACTAGAAGAGGACTTAACCCTGCAAGGTAATTATTGCAGTTTATAAAAACTGCAATAATTACACTAGCAGGGTTAAGTGTAGTGGGAGTTGGCACCCAGACCACTCCAATGGGCAGAAGTGGTCTGGGTGCCTGGAGTGTCCCTTTAAGTATCAGGTGTAAGCTTCTATTATCGCTAACAGCGAGTAGACAAATACCAACTGGTTTTACACATCTAGGGTTATTTCTTGACTATTTATGTCTGCCCCTATAGGTACAGGCAGAGTCTTAGTGTACCCCAATTTAGTTTTTTTGACAGCCAGAAATTATGTGGCGCAATCAATAATATTTTGTAATATGGAAACAGCCACCACTGTTTTAGTGACACATATTATAGCAGCTTGTCAGTAAAACTTAACAATGACAGTGGAAACAAGCCCTAAATTGGTTTTGGGTCTTTGTTACAGTGAGCTACACAGCAGAAATAATATACTTTTCTGATTATTATTGTTAGAATAAGAAAGCACATAAACTAGAGCAAATATAGATAAGTAGGGTGTAAACTAGAAAAACAATCTCTTGATACACATTGGCAAAGCAATCATTGCCAAGGCAAACCAATATATAATAGAAATAATTACCGGTACATTTTCAATTTGCAGTATATATTTGTTTTGCATGGGAGTAAAGATAAAAACTATGCCGCAGTGAGTGAGTGCGGACCTGTGCAGCATCACAACACTTTCTGCAGGATCCTACAATGCTGTGTAGTGCTTATTGTGGGACCCATTCACAGTCCACAGCAAAGACCAGGGCAAGACCCCCCCCCCAGGAAACCGGCCACCAAATTCTTTCAATTGTAAGGTGCTCCACGATCTCAGATCCATTACATACACAGAGGTCTTTGTCGAGCTGTGCAGCTGGAAAGGGTGCAGGAGGCTCTCAGTCTTCACCTCTACGGCTGCCACAGAGTCCCGGCTTTTAGAGCTTTGCCGTGGATAGCACGGCAATGCTTGATTCCACGTGGTGCTGGGTCTCGCGAGCAGAGCCTTCACCCGGCGGAGATGCAGAGGTGAAGGCTGAGAGCCCATACAGCGCCTCTGGACCACCGGGGGGGGGGGGGGGGGGGGGGGGGGGGGGGGGGGTTAACACGTAATTTAAAATATATATATATATAATAGAATAAAAAGCTACTCCTCTCTCAGACCCCTATGCTAGCCTGCAAAGCTTCTCTCACACTAAACTGCACCTCTCACCATCACACACACTGTACCCCCCACACACTGCACCCTTCACAACCACACGCATTCTACCCCCCACAATTACACACTCTGTACCCTCACAATTACAAACTCTGTACCCTCACAATCACACACACTGCACCCCTCACAATCACACACACTGCACCCCACACAATCACACACTACCCCTAACACACACTGAACTCCTCACACACACACACACACACACACACACACACACAGTCACAAACTGCACCCCTCACAATCACACACACACTGCACCCCTCACACACTGTAACCCTCACAATCACACACTGCACCCCTCACAATCACACACTATACCCCTCACAATCACACACACTGTACCCCCCACACACTGCACCCCTTACAATCACACACACTGCACCCCTCACAATCACACACTGTACCCCTCACAATTACACACTGTACCCCACACATACTGTAACCCTCACAATCACACACACTGCACCCCACACACTGTAAACCTCACAATAACACACACTGCACCCCTCACAATCACACACACACTGCACCCCACACACTGTAACCCTCAAAATCACACACACTGCACCCCTCACAATCACACACACACTGCACCCCACACACTGTAACGCTCACAATCACACACAGTGCACCCCTCACAATCACACACACACTGCACCCCACACACTGTAACCCTCACAATTACACACACTGCACCCCTCACAATCACACGCACTGCACCCCTCACAAAAAAGGGTGGTAGTGGTTATTGTGCCTGTATTGTGGCCTTAAAAAACCTAACTGTGCCCCTCCCAAGATTACTTTCTGGATCCGCCCCTGATGACAAGTGGTTCCTCTGTCTCTCCATGGCCCAAGACCTTCTTGTGTACAGCAGAGTAAAAGGATTTCAAGTCCAAACATTTTATATTAAATAATTTTTTAAATGTAACAAAACTGAATAAGAATAACAAAGAAATAAACAAACAATACAATGTAAGTAAATTAATTTATGTTTTTGCTAATAGGCAATGAATAACCTCTTTTTGATTTTAAGATGAGACCTCAAATATTAAACTTACCAAGGTTCTCCTGGAATGTAGAGAAAACTAGATTAAAATGGTCTTAAAATGGTTAATTAAGAGGAAGAACATGCACAATATGCCTACCCAAATTGCCTGTCTATGCCCCTTTTGAAGCTGGTTGTCAGCATTTATCATTTTATGTGTGCATACTTGACCAGGTGATCCACATTCGGCATCTTGAATGCTAGAAGGTATATAGAAACAGGTACACAGAACACACTTGAAGAATTACTAAAAGTACCATGACCACCTAATTGTTTTGAAGGACCCTGTATGTGGAGCAGTTCAGTGGTAAACTCTGCACATACTTAGATATGTTGCTGCTGTGGGTTTAACTCCAACTCCAGCAGCTTTCATTAGCCAGCCCAAAACGAACAGCAGGATCCGCTTCCGACTTCTGCAGTTCTACCGAACCTGATGCTAGTTCACTTTGCATTAGAGCAGGCTCAGCAGGGCCCAGTTAACATACCCTTTAACCCCTTAAGGACACATGACGTGTGTGACACGTCATGATTCCCTTTTATTCCAGAAGTTTGGTCCTTAAGGGGTTAAAGCATACCTTATCTGGGTCCATGATTCAATATGGTGTTTTTAAAGAAAACCAGGAAACAGTTATATGGCTTTCCCCATGAAAGCAGTGTGTCAGATATTTCATGCTAAGTACTGAGTATTTAATTCCATCTTCATTGTGCACTAAGCTGGTTTTAGTACTTCTCCGCTCACTTACTCAATTTACATTGTCAAGCACAAGCTACAAAGTATTCTAGTAACACTTTTAAGACACATGGAACTTAAACACTAATATATGTGGCTTAATTTCAAGGGAGGAAAACATTCTCCATAGAATCCCTTTAGGTTAAAGAGTAGTAGACCAGGTCCTTAATGTCAAAATGAATAAATGTAATTTTCTGAAGATATTCATGTTGTCATGCACATACCTAAGCAATAGAACTAACCTAGTTTCAACAGCTGAATAAATTATATTGGAATTAGTGCTTCACCAGTCACTTTAGTTCCTGTTCCAAGATTTTTGATGACGTTTGTTTAAATAAAGGTGTGTTTGGAACAATCTGAGTCACAATGACGGCTTTTCTTCTAGAAACATGTCTGCTCTCGGCAGCTGATAAATAAGATTTATAAAAAGGCAAATTCTAGCTCTTGTTTATCCTTGACGTGAGATGCAGAGACTAAATAAAGGCAAGATTGGATGTAGAAAACATGACATAACTTGATGAACATGACTATTGACAATAAAATAACTATTAAATTACACTACCCTAAAAATGTTATCTCTTACTGTCATAGTGTTAAACTCCTTATTTTGACCCCTTATGTTTCCTTACGCAAGGAGTGAAAGGCAGGGGAATTCCTGGCTGCATGTGTAATTGAGGCTAGAAGTAAAAGCAAAGGCAAAGGGGTTAGATGAAAAACTACTCTAACATGCCCTGGATGCCATGTTTTGGTGCAGTCAGACAGGAAGAAAGAATCCATAAAAACACACCAACCGGCCATAAAAACATGGAGTGACCTTAAACCACAGCAACTACACATCAAAACATTGACCATGGGTCAAATCCGAGAGGTCTTCAAGTATTTTACTCTTTAATATATTATGGTCATATAAATGCTAACCCTGCTATATACATCAAACTATTCTAGTTCATGACAGTCCTAGTACAGAACATTTGATAGAGTCCTAACCTCAACATCTGAGGAAATAGATTTAGGGGTGATTATTTCTGATGACTTAAAGGTAGGCAGACAATGTAATAGAGCAGCAGGACATGCTAACATAATGCTTGGTTGTACTGGTATTGGCAGTAGAAAGAGGGAAGTGCTCATGCCACTGTACAGAACACTGGTGAGACCTCACTTGGAGTATTGTACGCAGTACTGGAGACCGTAGCTTCAGAAGGATATTGATCCTAGAGAGAGTTCAGAAAAGGGCTACTAAACTGGTTCATGGATTGCAGGATAAAACTTACAAAGAAAGGTTAAAGGAACTTAACATGTATAGTTTGGAGGAAAGACGAGACAGGGGGGATATGATAGAAACGTTTAAATACATCAAGGGAATCAACACGGTAAAGGAGGAGACTATATTTAAAAGAAGAAAAACTACCACAACAAGAGGACATAGTCTTAAATTAGAGGGGCAAAGGTTTAAAAATAATATCAGGAAGTATTACTTTACTGAGAGGGTAGAGGATGCATGGAACAGCCTTCCAGCTGAAGTGGTAGAGGTTAACACCATTGTAACGGATCACCTGGCACCCCGACTGGGTACTGTCACGGCAAGGGTGCATAACTTTGTATTACATTATGAAATATTATCCTTTAATGCCATTTGTGTAGTAAATGGCACAAAAGGATGCTATTGCTGAGGTCAACAGGGGTTACATCTTTGAAGCTGGGACCCCCACAGAGGTTGGATGACAGAAGGGGAAGTGTGGATGGCATGGCAAGGTTCAAAGGGTTTTACTAATATGGATGTGAAGTAATCAAGGCTCTGCAAGGTGTGAGGTTCTACACTTGGGAAAAGTCTGAATGTCTCTTCATCCATTTGGCCTGTACCATTAAGTGCTGAGTGAAACTCTTTGAAATGTAAATACCATTTTAGCTTTGCTCCAGTATCATACCCAAAGGAAGGACAAAAACATTCATATTTACCCCACAGAATAATAATAAAGCCTAATTTTTATTATATTTGGAATGGGACAAGCCCAGTCTTTTAATTAAGCCTAAACATGAGTTGCACAACTTAAACCGTGTGACAGGAATTGTGATGTCTGTCCTATTGGATCGCAGGTGGGGCGTGCAACATGTCTATGGAATGGGAAAACAATAACAAATTCATAGAGGCAATTATTATTTCTGTGGCAGGTACAGTAGAGGAGATAAAACCAAAAAGTTTATATTTGGCTTGCTGTTTCTGGAACAAAGGAGGTGGTCACTTGGAATCACTATAGGTACGCCCCTGGGTGGGGTGTGATAATTCCACAGGGTATATCTCCTGTGAACCTGAAGGGTGGTTTGTACTTGCTTGGGGCCAAGATCTAATTTTGAGTGAGTCACCATCTTTCCTTGCCAGAGACCCCCTGGACAGAAGTTGTACTTTGAAAAACCTAAGTGAGTAATTAGGACTTCTGTATTTTATCCTTTTTGTTTTTATCTGTTGTTGGTGTAAATAACTTGTTCATCATATATTGTTATATGCACTGTGACTATTTTTGCTCATAATAAACATTCATTTATTAAGTTCTACCTTTGTCTGGTTAAGAATCACGTTACCTGAAGAGACTAGTTAGTATTTTTGTAATTACATAGATATTGTGCTAAGTAATATTTGGTGGGTTTTATTGTTGATTTACCTGGGGGACCAAGGCACCCCATTTATAAATTGTCTTGGTGGTGGCAGCGTTAAAATAGTAATAGTTATATTATTATGTTTAAGTGTGGGTGGTGTTAAAAAGGGGTATTTTGTCATTATTTCCGGTCTAGTGCAGACAAATAGTGTACTTTAACCCTTTCACCACCACAACTACGTCACGCACACTCTTGGAGTAGGGTGCGTTCGTGACAGGTACCTCCGTTGAAGGATGCTCCTAGCGCTTCCTGAGGACTCCAAGCACTGCAGCAGACACCACAACCACCGAACCGGAGAAGCATACGAATGCTCTCAAGCATTTGAATGCTGTAAACAGCTAAACAGGAAAAGCCTACAATCAGCTTACACTCCTGGCAATCAGCATACAATCCAATTCCCCCAATAACGAGACGACACTTCGTTTTGAGGTCAAGCAGAACTGACTGTACTGGCACATACAGCCCCTTTTATTTACAATCCACAAACATAGCACTGCCCACAGGGTTTTACAGAACAACCATTCAATCCGTAAAATACACACAGACACTCCCACACAAAATCCTCCCCTCTGCCTGTGATATGATTACTGAACACAATGGTGATATAATTATCACAGGCAGAGGAATAAAGTTTTTCCACATTATCCATAACTTTGAAAGTATGAATCACATTCACATAAAACTTACATTTTCTGAACCAGCATACTCCAAATACAAACAAATGTCAAAATCATCCAAATTGGTCCATTGGTTCAAAAGATAGATCGAAAATTTTTGTGACCAAGTGAAGCATGGCTTTTCTGCCCAAAAACAGTTCCACAGAGTCTTCTATCCTGGAGATAATTGAGAAGTAATCCAATTATCTCCAAGGACAGAGGCAAAACTCCATTAAGCACATGGCAGTAAAAAGACAGTAAAATACAATAAAATACACAAGGTTACATTTATTACATAAAATACAGACATTCTACCTATCCCCAGATAGCTTAGATCTGAGCGCACATTATTACTGGATGGCGCTCAGATCACATACATACAGTTCAATCGCCATGGAGCCAAAGTCTTTCATACAGTCTTTCAGTATACGGCTAGGCTCCATGGCATAGCTATCTGGGGTAGCATGACTTTAACAGTCCGCAGAAAGGCACAGATCAGCCTTTCTGCAGGGAAAAAGAACAGGGGCCATAGTCTAAAGGGAGCAGGCGGGCAACCAAGCTTCTACAGTGCACAGTGGCGAGGTTGGTTCCGCCACAACCATGAAGGAGTTTAAGCATGCGTAGGATAGGCATACGGCTATCCTAACTATAAAAAAAGGCCAGGGACTAATGAAAGTATTTAGAAAATTGGTCAGATCTGCCGAATGGTTCTTATCTGCCGTCACATTCTATGTTTCTATTCTAACCTAATCGCATTTGTAGGCATACACTTACAGATAGAGACGATAAATACACAAATACAGAGAAATAGTCTGAGATGCACACACACAAGCAAACCTGCTACTAAACTAAACTACTAAAGGAACACAATCATACATGTAGACACAGAATCTCTCAGTCAAACTTATATACAAAAATAACAAATTAAACGAATCCAAAAGAGCGCTAAATAGGCATTCAATAGGGTGTAAATGGAAAAAAAACACTTTTGTAATCCACAGTAATTGAAAGTACTAATATGTGCAAAAAAAAAAAAATATATATATATATACTATGCAACTGCACACTTTAGTGCCTTACACCCAAGGGTTAAAACTAAAAGTATAGGAATAGTGGAGAGAAAAAATACTTATAACAGATGACTGGCATAGATGATTAGGATGATCTCATCAGCATGTGAAAAAAAGGAAAATGAGAAAAAAGATAGTGTAATTCTGCTATAGAATTCTATACCACTATAATTCAAAGATGGTGAAACAGTTAACAAATTTATTCCATAAACAGGATTAAAAACAATTGAATATCAGTATATTGCACCTCTAATTATATTGCACTATGTACATGCAGAATATATGGCACATAGAGTTACATTGCACGCACGGATATATAACTTAAAAGAAGAAAAGGGTATAATAGATATTCAATTGTTTTTAATCCTGTTTATGGAATAAATTTGTTAACTGTTTCACCATCTTTGAATTATAGTGGCATACAATTCTATAGCAGAATGACACTATATTTTTTCTAATTTTCCTTTATTTCACATGCTGATGAGATCATCCTAATCATCTATGCCAGTCATCTGTTATAAGTATTTTTGCGCTCCACTTTTTCTATACTTTTAGTCAGATACAAAAATACTTGCAGGGATACACACACAGATTCATACTGACAGATAATACACTAATGACACACTCCCACAAACAGATACACAATCACAGTTATACAAGGGGAAGTAGTGCACAATTGAAAGGATGATACAAGTTATCCATTGTCAGTGACTGTAGTTTCCCAGCTCAGACATTTAAAGGAACACTATAGTCACCTAAATTACTTTAGCTAAATAAAGCAGTTTTAGTGTATAGATCATTGCCCTGCAATTTCACTGCTCAATTCACTGTTATTTAGGAGTTAAATCACTTTGTTTCTGTTTATGCAGCCCTAGCCACACCTCTCCTGGCTATGATTGACAGAGCCTGCATGAAAAAAAAACTGGTTTCACTTTCAAACAGATGTAATTTACCTGAAATAATTGTATCTCAATCTCTAAATTGAACTTTAATCACATACAGGAGGCTCTTGCAGGGTCTAGCAAGCTATTAACATAGCAGGGGATAAGAAAATCTTAATTAAACAGAACTTGCAATAAAGAAAGCCTAAATAGGGCTCTCTTTACAGGAAGTGTTTATGGAAGGCTGTGCAAGTCACATGCAGGGAGGTGTGACTAGGGTTTATAAACAAAGGGATTTAACTCCAAAATGGCAGAGGATTGAGCAGTGAGGCTGCAGGGGTATGTTCTATGCACCAAAACTGCTTCATTAAGCTAAAGTTGTTCAGGTGACTATAGTGTCCCTTTAAGCTGCTAGGAACACAGTTCTATTGTCAAACTGTATTCCCTTTTTTATTATTATTATCCTCCCTATAAAAATACCAGCCTTTGTCCTAGCAGTGGTGGTAAAGCAGAGTTTTTAAACACCAGTCCTACGTTTTCATGATGGCACTTGAGATATTCCTCAGTAATGAACAAAGAGATCTGTGTTTCAGCTCCCTAGCTGTAGGGAATTTGTGCCTTAGTCTTTGAAGTGCTTCTGCCAAAATAGCAGAGTAAAACTCACAGAGACCATCCGTTTGGCTCAGCAAGGCCTTATAAGTAAAACTCATAGCGACCATCCGATTGTGAAGCATGGCACCTCCCAATGCCTTCCTGTAGGAAAACATTGGATTGGCTGAGATCATCGATCTCGATAATATCAGCCAAGGAGGTTGGGCAAGCTGCAGATGGAGAAAAGGTAAATAAAAGTTATTTTTTCCTCCCTACCAGGGCACTATAGAATTAGTAATACACATTTGTATTTCTAACATTATAATGTTCCATTGAACTCAAGTACAGAGTGCTGTTATTAAGCCTAGCATCCAGTCACACCAAGTCTAACATGCCTCACTCCCTTTTTACGTGGACCTTTGGGTGTCATCAATGATGTAAGTTGCGTCACTGGCATGGCTTCTAGAGTTCCACCCACTCTCAAACCCCCTAAATGTTTAAACTTGTCCTATTTGGACCCCATAAAGTACATTGGAAAAGAGAGGCACCCACTCAGTTTTTTTAATGAATTTCTGGGTGTAACGGACCGTTTCAGCATAAAAGGGGAAAAATGCGTTTAGGCGATAATCCCCTTTTCTGGATACAGGCACAGCTACTGCAGAACACCACACTCCCGATCTGGATACGAAATAACACTCCGAACTGGAACAGCTGAACAAGAAAAGCATACAATCGGCTTACACTCTTGGCAGTCAGCTTACAATCCAATCCCCCCCAAGAACGAGACGACACTTCATTTTGAGGGTTAAGCAGGAACTCCAGACTGGGACACCCAGTCTGGCTTTTATTACAAACAAGTACATACAGGACACTCCCAGGGGGAGGATGAATTTAACCAATCACATGGATGTACCTCCCACACATTTCCTCCCCTTAGATTAGCACTTAACATAATTATACCGTACACCCTTTTCCCCAATTCCTGGATGTACCCCAAAAACAGGGGGTACACCTTTAAATCCAGCATCGCTGGATAGCCCTTATTCAGGGGGAATATACAACAGAAAAATGCAAATACACCTGTGTGCAGATCAAAACACACACAGTGGGTAATAAGTGAAGAAAAACACACAAAAATTACCCTTAATTAGAAAGTATTGTAGATGAAAGGACTCCTCTCATGTCCTCATAACAAATACAGAAAATACCAAAAAGGCAATCTACAATACAACAATAAAAATAGACATAGGGCAATATTGTTTGCAAAAGTTATGGGTTAATGGATAAGAATGATTTGCACTCACAAACCCAATTTGATTGTAGGCATATCACTAGAATCAATGTAACGACTTCAGGACCTTGGAACCTCAGTAGCATGCATAGGAAGAATAGAAAATAATAATAGTGCAGGGTATCTCAGTAAAAAATATACAATTTATTTAGTATCACACTTACAAGAACGAAGTGTCAAATAGGCACATCAGGTGGAAACACTTTGATCCAGAATCCACGAGAGCAGAATAGCCAAATAAAACAAATAAATACACAATATAAAAAAATAACTAGATACACTGTACACTAAAAAAGCCCTACGCGTTTCGTTCAGAGTTGAACTTCCTCAGGGGCAAATATCCAGATGCTGTCCTTATGCAAGCATAGTATGAAGTGCCAAATTTCTCCTTTTTAAGTTCATTTTCGGCGCGCAGTAAGCAGCCGTGCGCCATACTTCCGGGTTCGGTGCACTTCCGGTTACGCTTGCGTTGCGTTCCGGAATTGATAACCAAGCCTCGTTTTGGTTTACATCAGTAAGGACGGCCAGCCTTGCGTTCCATATGCGTTCCAATGCTCGAAAACGAGCAGAAAGTCCCAAAGATAAAAACCACAATAGGTAAACAAATTAAATAGAATTAAATAATCAAACAAGGAAAAGATATCTCAGAAATAAAATATCAATATAAAAGAATGAATAAGAATAAACAAAAAAACTAAAATGCAATAAAGTTAAGTAAATATAAAATCACAAAAAACAAACCAAATCAAAATCTACATTTAACCCATTCGGTTTCAGAGTTTTTAACGTATGTATCCAATACCCCTCTCTCTTCCTTAAAACCATCATAAGATCACCACCTCTTTCATTTAAAGTAACTTGTTCTATACCTATGCAACTTAAGGTATTAAATTTAAAAGAGGGGCAGTTATTACAATGCACTGGCACTGAGTGTGTTAACAGACCATTTTTTATATTGTTTCTATGTTCTTGAAGTCTTACTTTTAATTTTCTCCCAGTTCTACCTACATACTGCATCCCACACCCACAGGTAAGTAGATACACCACGTGGGTGGAGGAGCAAGACACCTTATTTTTAATTTTGAATTTGACTTTCGTCTGTGTACTAACAAAATCTTTAAATGTGTTAAATTGATGACTGCAGCTTTTGCAATTCCCACAGGTGAAAAAACCTCCCATATGGTTGGTTGAAGTTTTCCCAGATCGAAAAGTACTAGGGGCCAGAATTTGTTTTAGATTATTGCCCTTTCTAAAAATAACTCTAGGAGCTTGTGGGATCTTTTGACCTAGAAATTCGTCCTCGATGAGTAAACCCCAATGCTTTTTGATAATCCTTTGTATATCAAAAGCCCTTCCGTTATATTTGGTGTTAAAAGAAAAATCGAAAATTGGATTTCTGGTGGTTATGTCTTTATTTTTATCTTGGAGTAAATTGCTGCGGCTAATCTTCCCGACTCGATCGATTTCTGTGTCTAAAAATTCAGGGGAATAGCCTTTCTCCAAAAAACGTTTTTTGAGAATCTCAGATTGTTCGAAAAAGGAATCCAGATCACTACAATTCCTCCGTAACCTTACAAATTGACTTTTAGGGACACCTTTTAGCCAGTTAGGATGGTGTCCGCTTGTAGTGTCAATAAAACTATTGGAATCGATGGTCTTGAAGAATGTTTTGGTCTTGATCTCCCGCTCCTCAATGTAAATTGAAAGGTCAAGAAAATCAATACCATTAACACCTATTTTGGGGGAAAAAACTAGAGACAGAGAGTTGCAGTTGACATATTCGAAAAAGTCATAAAGGAGATCTAGGGGACCCCGCCAGATCATCAGGACATCATCGATGTACCTTCTCCAGAGCACCAAGTTTGCACCGAACGGGTTGTTAGACCAAATAGACGACCTTTCCCAACAATCCATAAAAATGTTGGCATAGCTCGGTGCAAACTTGGTGCCCATGGCTGTACCCTTAATCTGGAGGAAATATTCCCCATCAAAGCTAAAAAAATTATGAGTAAGGATAAAACGAATAGCCTCCTCCAAAAAAGAACAAAAAGAAGGCTCTAATTCGATGTCTTGTATCAGATTACTCTTGACCGCCTCTACACCGAGATTGTGATCAATTACGGTGTAGAGTGAAGTCACATCCAAGGTGGCCCAGACATAGTCATCACCCCATTCAATACTTTCCAGTTCTTGAATGAGGTGTTTTGTGTCCTTTAGATATGACAAAGCACCCTGAGCATATTTCTGGAGGTGGAAATCGATATACTCAGAGAGCTTTGAAGTCAAGGAATCAATGCCACTTATAATCGGTCTCCCTGGGGGCTTATCCTTACACTTATGAAGCTTTGGGAGAAAATAGAAAGTGGGTACCCTAGGAAATTCTGTAAAAATGAAGGAATAGGTGGATTCATCTATCGTGCCTGCTGTTCTAGCACTACATAACATGTTTTTAAGATCTTGATTGAATTCGTGATTTGGATTGGAGTTAAGTTTGATATATGTAAGATGGTCATTTAGAAGTCTTAGAGATTCTTCAACATAATATTTTGTCGACATAACAACCACTCCTCCTCCCTTGTCCGCACTCTTTATAGTCAATTCACTTCTTTTACTTAAATTAATAAGGATATTACTTTCTCTCGGAGTAAGATTCTTATGCTTAACTCTCCTGGCCTGATCTCTCCCCAGTTTCTCGAAATCCCTAATAATCATTTTATTGAAAGCTTCAATTGAGCGAAGAAAGGGTGGGAATTTAACTAAAAAGCAAGAGGAAAGCCTAGGAGTTTTCAATTTATCCGGATGTAATTTGACACCACAAGAAATCCTCCTTTTGAGTAAGGGTTTGAAATTCGTCCCGGAAGAACCCCCAAATTGCTTTCAACTTTTTATTGACGCCCAGAAATTTATTAGGAAAATGTCGATTAAGAGATTTTTTATTAAGAAAGCTAGTGAAGGTCTCCCAAATACCTCCTCCAATCCTATTAAAGATAGGGAGATTCAGAGATTTAAACCTAGATCTAAATTTTGCCCTAATGACCGAGGAAGCCAGATTGAAGCTTTCAATAAAATGATTATTAGGGATTTCGAGAAACTGGGGAGAGATCAGGCCAGGAGAGTTAAGCATAAGAATCTTACTCCGAGAGAAAGTAATATCCTTATTAATTTAAGTAAAAGAAGTGAATTGACTATAAAGAGTGCGGACAAGGGAGGAGGAGTGGTTGTTATGTCGACAAAATATTATGTTGAAGAATCTCTAAGACTTCTAAATGACCATCTTACATATATCAAACTTAACTCCAATCCAAATCACGAATTCAATCAAGATCTTAAAAACATGTTATGTAGTGCTAGAACAGCAGGCACGATAGATGAATCCACCTATTCCTTCATTTTTACAGAATTTCCTAGGGTACCCACTTTCTATTTTCTCCCAAAGCTTCATAAGTGTAAGGATAAGCCCCCAGGGAGACCGATTATAAGTGGCATTGATTCCTTGACTTCAAAGCTCTCTGAGTATATCGATTTCCACCTCCAGAAATATGCTCAGGGTGCTTTGTCATATCTAAAGGACACAAAACACCTCATTCAAGAACTGGAAAGTATTGAATGGGGTGATGACTATGTCTGGGCCACCTTGGATGTGACTTCACTCTACACCGTAATTGATCACAATCTCGGTGTAGAGGCGGTCAAGAGTAATCTGATACAAGACATCGAATTAGAGCCTTCTTTTTGTTCTTTTTTGGAGGAGGCTATTCGTTTTATCCTTACTCATAATTTTTTTAGCTTTGATGGGGAATATTTCCTCCAGATTAAGGGTACAGCCATGGGCACCAAGTTTGCACCGAGCTATGCCAACATTTTTATGGATTGTTGGGAAAGGTCGTCTATTTGGTCTAACAACCCGTTCGGTGCAAACTTGGTGCTCTGGAGAAGGTACATCGATGATGTCCTGATGATCTGGCGGGGTCCCCTAGATCTCCTTTATGACTTTTTCGAATATGTCAACTGCAACTCTCTGTCTCTAGTTTTTTCCCCCAAAATAGGTGTTAATGGTATTGATTTTCTTGACCTTTCAATTTACATTGAGGAGCGGGAGATCAAGACCAAAACATTCTTCAAGACCATCGATTCCAATAGTTTTATTGACACTACAAGCGGACACCATCCTAACTGGCTAAAAGGTGTCCCTAAAAGTCAATTTGTAAGGTTACGGAGGAATTGTAGTGATCTGGATTCCTTTTTCGAACAATCTGAGATTCTCAAAAAACGTTTTTTGGAGAAAGGCTATTCCCCTGAATTTTTAGACACAGAAATCGATCGAGTCGGGAAGATTAGCCGCAGAAATTTACTCCAAGATAAAAATAAAGACATAACCACCAGAAATTCAATTTTCGATTTTTCTTTTAACACCAAATATAACGGAAGGGCTTTTGATATACAAAGGATTATCAAAAAGCATTGGGGTTTACTCATCGAGGACGAATTTCTAGGTCAAAAGATCCCACAAGCTCCTAGAGTTATTTTTAGAAAGGGCAATAATCTAAAACAAATTCTGGCCCCTAGTACTTTTCGATCTGGGAAAACTTCAACCAACCATATGGGAGGTTTTTTCACCTGTGGGAATTGCAAAAGCTGCAGTCATCAATTTAACACATTTAAAGATTTTGTTAGTACACAGACGAAAGTCAAATTCAAAATTAAAAATAAGGTGTCTTGCTCCTCCACCCACGTGGTGTATCTACTTACCTGTGGGTGTGGGATGCAGTATGTAGGTAGAACTGGGAGAAAATTAAAAGTAAGACTTCAAGAACATAGAAACAATATAAAAAATGGTCTGTTAACACACTCAGTGCCAGTGCATTGTAATAACTGCCCCTCTTTTAAATTTAATACCTTAAGTTGCATAGGTATAGAACAAGTTACTTTAAATGAAAGAGGTGGTGATCTTATGATGGTTTTAAGGAAGAGAGAGGGGTATTGGATACATACGTTAAAAACTCTGAAACCGAATGGGTTAAATGTAGATTTTGATTTGGTTTGTTTTTTGTGATTTTATATTTACTTAACTTTATTGCATTTTAGTTTTTTTGTTTATTCTTATTCATTCTTTTATATTGATATTTTATTTCTGAGATATCTTTTCCTTGTTTGATTATTTAATTCTATTTAATTTGTTTACCTATTGTGGTTTTTATCTTTGGGACTTTCTGCTCGTTTTCGAGCATTGGAACGCATATGGAACGCAAGGCTGGCCGTCCTTACTGATGTAAACCAAAACGAGGCTTGGTTATCAATTCCGGAACGCAACGCAAGCGTAACCGGAAGTGCACCGAACCCGGAAGTATGGCGCACGGCTGCTTACTGCGCGCCGAAAATGAACTTAAAAAGGAGAAATTTGGCACTTCATACTATGCTTGCATAAGGACAGCATCTGGATATTTTCCCCTGAGGAAGTTCAACTCTGAACGAAACGCGTAGGGCTTTTTTAGTGTACAGTGTATCTAGTTATTTTTTTATATTGTGTATTTATTTGTTTTATTTGGCTATTCTGCTCTCGTGGATTCTGGATCAAAGTGTTTCCACCTGATGTGCCTATTTGACACTTCGTTCTTGTAAGTGTGATACTAAATAAATTGTATATTTTTTACTGAGATACCCTGCACTATTATTATTTTCTATTCTTCCTATGCATGCTACTGAGGTTCCAAGGTCCTGAAGTCGTTACATTGATTCTAGTGATATGCCTACAATCAAATTGGGTTTGTGAGTGCAAATCATTCTTATCCATTAACCCATAACTTTTGCAAACAATATTGCCCTATGTCTATTTTTATTGTTGTATTGTAGATTGCCTTTTTGGTATTTTCTGTACTTATTCAGGGGGACAACATATCCAAAGTTCAAGTAATTCGGATGAATGGTTCGGGAGATATGGGGTTCCAAAGATTTGACCGACCGCATGGGTAAAGTATCCGAAAACAGTTCCATGCATTTTGGCCCTGCGGTCGGTCACAAACAAGGGAATGAAAACAGGCGAATTGCCTGTGTTATAGAGCCTGGAGAGGGTTTGAATGAATTCCCTTGTTTGTGGGGTTCTTTCTACCGAACGGCGGGTCATTCGGTAGTTTCCATACGAATTTCTGGAAGTATGGAGGTCTCAGCGGTGTTTGCCTAGTCAAGTGTCCGATTTTAGTTCCAGACACTCGACGGCAAAACACCGCTGTTCGGTAGTTTAAGATGGCCGCCGCCACGTGTTTGTTTCCCGAATGGCGGCCACCCAGAGGACAAAGGATACATTACACTGATTGCCAATTACCCGTTTGCAACATTGTTGCAAACTGTAATTGGAGGCACACTTATTCCTGGGTGGTCTGGTTGTTCGGTAGTTTCACTCAATACAATGAATGGAGTGATTCTACCGAACAATCAGATGAATGCTGTACATATATATAACCCAGGTAACTGCATACAACAATACATACATGACATTAAAGTATTAAAGGCAGGATTACTGTACTACGCTCCACAGTCTTAAAGGTACAGTAGTCCCAAAAGTTCCAATATGTCCATCGCTGCTTTTAAAGGGCCAGCAGCAGCAATACAAATTATTACCTGCCCAAATATAGTTTCTAAAGTGCAACACGTCCAGGGGCCATAGTCAGCGGGCAGGAGGCCAGCAGCCAGGCCTCTCCAGTTCACAGTGGCGAAGCTGGTTTCGCCACACTGGGGATTCCCATCATTGTTCAATTCTTTTTTTAGGATTCTGGAGTATTTGGCTGACAGCGTTGCATTGTAGGCTCTATTTCCCCACAGTAATTGACCCATCTGTTGAATAACTAGTTTACTCGAAAACACGTGGACAATTTGTGCAGATAGTTTAAAAACTCATATTGAGGTTTTTAACCGGTCCGAACTGCCTGGAGACACATTACTTATAAGTAAACGACCTGCTTGGTAATGTCCTTTTAATTCATGTGCAAAAGGAACGTTCTAGTATTACAAATGTTGAGTAGCTGAATGATCACTTTATTTTAGCAATTAAAACTCAAGTTTCAAATGTGAGTAAATAACTATTTGACTAAGTAAATATGTTGTAAATGAGAAAAAGGAAACATAGGTAATTAGGAGTCATTTCTTATACATACATTTCAACATGTTTGCATGAATAAGGATATAAAAGAGAGAGTAATGATATATTACAACAAATCCAATCACCCTGACTTACCCATAATCATTGTAATTGTTCACATCCAGAGTCCACAATTCTCGAAAATAGTCTAAATGAAGTGGCCAAGACTTGCTGGTATTACCTACATGTTCCCTAAACAGATCACATCTAGCAATTTGGAATCGTAACGATCATGCTTTGCAGAATGTGATGCCGTTTCTCAGAAGTGCTTAGAAAGAACCCTGCTTATAACAAGGTTAAATTTATTTCATACGTTGCTTCAATTGAAATATAGTTCAAAGAAGAACCCCGAGCCATGCCAAATTAATACCATAATAATAACAAATAGCCAGCATCTGGGGATGGAAAAAGGAAATTGCTGGCTCATTGGTCCAGTGAATATACCAGGTCCTGGCACAGCAACTTTGTACAAGGTCAGGTGTTCTAGAAGTCACTTACCATCCATCACACCATCATTACTCTAGTGCAAGCATAGGCAACCTTCGGCACTCCAGATGTTTTGGACTACACCTCCCATGATGCTTTGTCAGCATTATGGTTGTAAGAACATTTTGGGGGATGTAGTCCACAACATCTAGGGTGCCGAAGGTTGCCTATACCTGCTCTAGTGCGATAATTTACAAGACAACCTAGTTATGTTTCTCTGCTCACTGAGTCCACACTCCAATAAAAACAGAGCAATCTTTGAATTCACCCACCTCAAAACTGTAACTCTAGGTATATTTTGTATAATATTCCAGAATTGTAGTCACTAATAAATGTGAGATCATATGAGAAGTTGGTGGAACTGATTCCCTCATTTATTAGTCTACAACCAGAAAATGTTCACATCCCACTGAAAAATGTAAGGTATAGGAGGTAATATGAATGTTACTATTTTCCAACATATTCTTCAAAATACAAGTTAGGCTGTTATACAGTTTAATGAACAATTCAAAAACTCACCTAACAATTGCTTACCTCTCACCGATGAGCCCAAATAATTTCATTACTTGGAAGTACATTAAAGGGACATTATAGTCACTAAAACAACTTTAGCTTAATGAAGCAGTTTTGGTGTATAGATCACGCCCATGCAGTCTCACTGCTCAATTCTCTGTCATTAAGGAGTTAAATCAATTTGTTTAAGCAGCCCTAGTCACACCTCCCTGCATGCAACTTACACAGCCTTCCTAAACACTTCCTATAAAGAGTTATCTAATGTTTACACTTGAGACACCCATGGCATGTTTCTGCTGATTCCATTGGTTTCCATGTGATTGCTGAACTTTTAGTATAGTTAACCAATTTATATAACAGAACACTTTGATAAATCTCCCTACCAATATTTGATACAACAGGTGTATTTCTGTTATGTGGAAGATAACAGAAACAATTTCCTACCAAACAATTTCCACTTGTTTGATAGGTGAACTGTAATTGCAATATCAGGTTGGTTTAACAGTCACCCTGTGTTCACTGTATCAGAAACACATTTGCAAATCATCCATAATGGGAAACTGTTACTACGCTGAAAATTCCAAAATTTGAACGAAACATTGAAAATCACCAATAACTTTGGGTAATCTTTTTTGTTAAATATTTTGCTTTCTTTTAATTATATATTTAAGATTTAGTGGGTTACATCAATCCAGTTCACAGCCAGGGCAAATTCTGCAAATGTGAAAAAATAAATCATTTTTTCATTTCTCCCCTTCTCTATATACTTTCTCTAAACTGACTAAAAGACAGGATTTACAAAAATGATTGACAGGGAGCCAAGATAGGCGCTAAGATGAAAGCCCCCAGTTTGGAATGATAAGTGGTATGGTTAATACATTGTTTTATTTTTTAAACCTTAAAAAAGCATATTTGTTAACTATATGGGATAAGTAAACATAATATTAATATCCTGGGAAGTGATGATTCTCTGTGAATATCTAATGTGTAAACAGACCATGAATGTTTCCAAGTAATTTTTATTATATTCAATATCTGGAAAAATATTCTAATTACACGTTTGACCCCTTAAGGACAGACGACGGATATATTCTGTCATGATTCCCTTTTATTCCAGAAGTTGTGTCATTAAGGGGTTAAACAGTTTAAATAGATTTTCTCCTCCTAATTACTGTATCGCTTAACTGAAGAAAAATAGAGTAAAGTTCATGTGTTGCCTTTCAGAGAGAATGCAGTGTCACTAGTCAGCATTTCTAATACTTTTATCACAGTTCACACCTAGCTAAGCAAGAAAATAATAGAAATGACAAGGAACAGCAAGCATTCCAATCAGGGACAGAATACCGAACCCACTTCCGCGTCAAATACTGCAAGCCAAATAAGGAATGGATTCATTCTCTGAGAGAGACAGAAAGGAATGCAAATGATAGAGAAGAATTGTTTCTCAACCTGAGACCAATGATAAGATCCTTAATCCACAAACATACAGTTTAAACAATGGAAACATTTTGTACTTTAACCTGAAGCTAATAGTTCATTATCTTCAGATTTTAGATTTTTAGATCTGTAGACAATAGGGGTGTATATATATATATATTAAAAAAAATAAATTAAAACAATTGATTCTTACCCTTCCTGGGTGGTATGTTTATTCCTCATTCTCGGGTCCTCTACCAGAGACCTGTGAGTTTGAGGGTTCTCCGCAGTATCTTAGCTGTTCCTAGAACTGCACTCTTCTGGACAGCAATCTCAGATGTCCCACCTGAAATCTGTTGAAGCCACTCCCCCTGGAGAGCTATCTGCTACAACTGACTCCCTTACCGCTGGTAACTTAGAAGAAAACAATCACCCCGTATCTGATTAACTCGGCACGTAGCCTCATCCCAACATACAGGAAACAGACCACAATCTCTCCAAGCGAAAATTGGATCAGGAGAGTGGAAGACATAAGCACCATAGAGGAACTTATCATGACGGCAGGTGGGAGAAATCAGATATATCAGAAGATCTAGTTTCATTGTATACGATGACTGACGACCAGATCAGTAAAACTGGAGTCTAGACCGATAACCCCTGATACAACAGATCTGACCACACCTCGGACCCCACGGTAACACACAGGACCGGACCTGGCATAGGTCCCCTCTCCACTGGATGAACGACGCAACGCGTCCCCTTCCCCTTTTTTTCCTCTCTTCCTCCTTATCTCTCTCCCCCCTCTTGCCAACTCTCTTTCCTGCACCCCTTCTCTTCCCACCTCTAGTATCCTTCTTTACCCTCTCCCCCTCCCATTCTCGCCAGTGCTAATTTACAGCCATTGATCACTTCACCCTCCAACGCCAAAATTGACTACAATTCACCCTCCAACACAGACAGATTGACTACACTACACACTCTCATAGAGCCCAGGATTATTTCCTTTTTTTAATATCTACTATTGTATCTCACGTTCCCCACTATCCCCCACTACAGACTACCTGCCAATGAGCAACCAATTTACTGTACGATTGAGTTGGTAGACACCAACATACTGTGTACCAATCAACATGCTCATAAGGATTCATACGCTAAGCTATTATTAACTATGTGACATTTGTTTACATTAATGTTTCAATCCTCCTTCATGTACTCTGTAACAAAATCACAATGTCTATTATCATTATTGTCCATTTTTGCATATGAGCTCGGACAAATAAACTTTTCAAATAAAAAAAAAAAATCACAAACTCCTATACACCCTAAGTGAAGATAATGAGCCCACTTTACTGAAGCAACATTTCAACACAGCTATGGAGCCTTTATCAAGAACTCATAAAACCTTTATTAAGCTTGATAAAAGTTCTATTGCCAAAACGTTGCTTCAATGAAGTCTGCTCACTATCTTGACTCAGAGTGCAAAGAATTTTGAATTTCCCCCCTTGCCTGGCCAAACCTGAGCATTTTTTTTAGTTAAGCATGTTCGATTTCAGCTGGTTTAAAAGTGGGCCTCATAGTGCCCCAAATTACCAATGGTATAACACATTCTGCACACACATATATTTCATTTCACGGTTTTCAAAGGATTTTTCTGGACACCAATGACATTTTCCTGGTAAAACATTTGCTGAATAAATAATAAAATAAAAGTATAAGTTACAAATTTTCGTATGTTTTTATTCATACACGTAAAATTACTAATTTAATTTTTAGAATTTAAATGATTAATCTCCAGCAGTAGGGAATGTTTTGCATACCTGCAATTATTTGTCATAGTCGGAGGATCCATAAGTCTTTTTGAACCCAATTCAAATTAATTCTGTAAGGAGCTAAATACTGATATATGCCGTCATTATTCCACACTCAAAAATAATTTTTAAAGCTAAGTGGTTTCCTAAGAATTCCTCTAGATGCTTGTTAAGAAGCCAGCGTGTAAAAGTTTCCACTACTGTGAATTCAATCTGCATTCTAGGTACTATTTCTAGCCATTAACCAGGGAGATTGAATAGTGGTTACTTCATCAGCCAGACCAGAAAATGAACTTCAACTACAAATTCTGCCCCTGTAGACAGGTTGTTTAGACAGAACTCTTTTAAAATGACTTTCAATATATAACAAAAACACATGGACATTCCTTTATGATGCTTTAACAGATACCAGGAGAATTACTCAACCTTTCAATACTTAAAATCATAGTAAAGTTTTTGTGTATGAATAAAAAAGTTACGTGCATTGAATTTAGAGTATAATTTGTGAACTACAACAAAACAAAGGAAACTACAACAAAACAAAAACAAACAATCAAAACTGTTTCTTCATTCATTTTCTTACAGATAAAAGTTGTCACATTTTAAAGGCAAAATTTAACTTTTATTAAAATAAAAATATAGAAAAAGTTAGCAGGAAACTCACAAATATTGATGGAGTAATGCACTAAATGTGGAATAGAGAACAATTATTTTTGTCAATTGTCCACCGTTTCCTGTTTAGTGAATCCATGAGATGTGATTTAAAAATCAAATGTTGCATAACTGACTATAAATAGGTGATTAGTCTTTATAGGCTGTATGACAGAAAAATGACGGCTGACTTAATCAACTCATTCATTTTCTATGTAATGTTGCAATAAATTCCTTAAAGGGACACTCCAGGCACCCAGAACACTTCTGCCCATTGGAGTGGTCTGGGGGCCAACTACCACTACTCTTAACCCTGCAAGTGTAATTATTGCAGTTTTTTATAAACTGCAATAATTACCTTGCAGGGTTAACTCCACCTATAGTGGCTGTCTAGTAGACAGCCACTGTGAGGATCTCTAGCGTCGCTCATTTCCCCATAGGAAAGCATTGAAATGCATTTTCAATGCTTTCCTATGGGGAGCGCTAATGCGCATGCGCGGTAGGTCTCCCCGGCCGGTGGGCAGGATCAGTCTCGCCCACCGGCCGACGCAATGCAGAGGAGGAGCGGCGGTGGAGGAGGAAGCAGCGACGTGGGACATGTCGCTGCCTCTGGTAAGTCACTGAAGGGGTTTTCACCCCTTCAGCAACCGGGGATTGGGGGTGGGAGGGGGAGGGAGAGGGGACCTGCAGTGCCAGGAAAACGGATTGTTTTCCTGGCACTGGAGTTTCCCTTTAAGGGAACACTCCAAGCATTATAACCAGTACAGTGTGTTGTAGTGGTTATGGTACCAGAATTACCATGGAGCCTCACAATGTAAAAGTACATAGTTTTTATTCCTTGTTCACCCTTGCTTTGTGTGGTTGGCCATCTTTAAAGCAGAACTGACAATTCCCGGGAAGTGATAGTTCCTGGTTCCTTCTTTCTAGTTGCTGATTGTTCCTTCGCCCTAGTTACCGAGTTCAGCATTTACTGGGGTGAACAAAGCAGCAAACGTAAGTAAAAAAAATAATGTGCTTACTCCTGTGACACTTCCGCTTTGCGGCAAGATGGCTGTCTCATGGTGCATGTTGTGTGTGTGTGGGCACCTGCCAGATACATTCTGTATGAGCACGTGTATACTTAGCATATTCTCCGGCAATGCCATGTGCACACATAGGTAGTGGGACTAAGAAGTTAGTAATTTCTATTTTTAGTGAATATTGTGCTATGGTTTCTTTTATTTTTTTTATTGGGGGATGGTCTTGACTTTACTACCAACTTTGCCCCCTCCACCCTCAAATAAAAAATAAATCCTACTGACCTGGCTTATTTACCTCTAAACATTAACTGATCTGGAGATCTGGCATAGAGTTGAATTAGAAAAAGAAACAAATGAACTCTGTATATCAAATATATTAATACTTAGCATTAAGTAAAACTATATAATTGCCATGGCCATGTTAAGACCAAAATTATTCCTATATGAACAAACTCTTATATCTAATTTCACCCCACATGATCACAACAACTCAGTTTTGGCGTAATATATACTGTATATAGTTACCCCACACACAAATGTCTGAAATAGGATGATTTTTAATGCGGCACTGTCACATGAAAGTGCTGTGCCATAGATACGTTTATAACATTAACACAAATCAATTATTGTCATTTAAGCAAGCTGCAGTTAGTTTAAGATCGGTTAAAATTTCATGGTGTAGGTGGCCATTTTGGAATCACATAACCAGTTTCAAAACCCGTGAGTCGTATTGATAAACAAATAAGGCTAGGCAGAACATAAGAGTATATGATGTCAACAGCCAATCAGATTGCGTGATCTGCAGAGCAGCTCACAGGAAACATTAAATGGCTCTTTGAACTCTTTGATGATGCTCCGTGACTAATATATCCCAGTTTCTCTGAGAGTCAAATTGCATTTATTCTCATCATATTCTAAATTCCCATCTGAACAGCATATGTGAGCCATAACATATAAAATCTGGTGGAACTGTGCAATACCAAACTCTACAAAATAGTGATTACAACGGAGACAAGATGATTGTGTTCTCTTTAAAGAGGAACTGTCACTTTTATGGCATTTACATAATTGGAAAAAAAAACTTTGAAATTCACCTAAAGCCTCGTTATCGTGAGAATTCTCTGTATTCTCTTTAATTCACATTAATTATTTAGCAAATTCTATCATAATCCAGTTCAGACAAGGCAAAGCCAGGGCAAACTTTACAGATGAGATGGAGAAGCAGAAATTAGAAGGATGGTAAAACCTCTATTCAACCATCAAATATATAGAGAAGACATGGAACCTTATGCCATTATTCCAGGAAATAATTTCCGTGGCATTTACCTACATAGCGAACATTAATATTTTAGCCATGATCTCAACCTTATAGAATATGTAGTGATCTGGTCCGACAGGGAATTCTTTAAGTTGTGGTTTTTTAGGGTACAGTCATATAGTTCTTTTAGTACAGTGTCATTGCTTAACAATGTATTTCCTCAGGATGGAATTATAGGTATTTATGTGTCTGCTAGAATTACTACAGCAAACAAAACCATCTTCATAGACACAGTAGTTAAACATGTGATATATTGCGTAGTATACTGTTTAAAACAGTATTCCCCCATCAATGCTAATATCTTACTTTTTCCACTCACTTTCACGTTGAGTTTTTTTCTTTAGGAATAAGTGCATAGAAGCACGTTTGTTTTGTTCTTGTGCACAATATATAGATAGGTATGCAAACATAGTTCATTTGTTTATAATTTAAATGTTATATATTTATAGCCGCGTTCCTTAAACTTACCGTAAGTTAAAATTCTAATTCTAAGTTAGTGTTTACTGTGGCATAAAATTTAGAAATTTACATAGAGTTTCTGACAGTAAGCCTTTTGGCAAAAAAACTCTCTGATTGTAAGTACATAAATGCTCAAAACGATGCACATCCAGAGATATAGTCACTTTTGTGCTGTGGCTTTTTCTCCCCCCCAGCACAGGTAACTTAGCCTGCCTGAAACTCTGTTCTGAGCTGTGTTATATCAATGCTGTCCAACATTTAAGATGAAACTAGCTTTAGTGTACTAATAATCTTAATTTTAATAATGACAGGAGGCGAGTATTTTGCATTAACTTCCTTTACTACTCCATAGCAACAAAGAACACATAGAAAATGGGAACCAATCAGAAACAGGCAGTTAGTACAACATGCTCCTCCCACTGAGGCACTTCCTTCTGATAGTAGCGACATCACAAGTCACAAATACATTTAAAAACAGCTGGAATAATAAGAAGAGTCCAAAACTTCAGGAAAGTTGAATAGCCGTTGTAAAGTCCATTGGAACTGTGAACCATGAATAGACTGTGGTGCTTGACTCAGACGGACTTGCTGTGATGAATTAAGCTGAAAGAGACCGAGATGGTTTTAGTGGTATGAAATATAACGTGAAAAATACTAGCAACCATTGACATGAAAGCTTGAAAATACCAACAATCACAATTAATGATGACATATATAGATGAGTAAAATGCAACTATAGGTTCAAACATAGTACAAGCACAACCCAACATACCAAGTTGGGTACACACCAGTGAATGTAACCATACGTAAACCATCCCCACCATATATATACATTAGCAATGACTTACCTGAATAAGGCTAACCCAGCTCCAGGAAAGGGAAAAGTAATGGGGGGGTGGAGGGGGGGGGGAGAAATACATGCCTCTTGTCATTATTAAAATTAAGATTATTGGTACACTAAAGCTAGTATGACCTTCAATTTTGTTACATGACAGGAGGCTTCATATTTTGCAGTTTTAACGCTAAGGTAGAATTGAGAAAGCGGCATGAGAAGACAGACGGAAATAAAACGTTCAGAAGGTG